>NC_054546.1:30631326-30811326 GCF_017654505.1 Polyodon spathula
CTTGTTATAAGTCAATTTTGCATTTTACTTTAAGGAGAGGTCAAAGGTCACGGTCAAGATAATTTTTGAACAGAGCATATATGGGTTTCTATGTGTTCAATAGTAACCATTAACCTTTCTGCACTTTGTAAGGTGTTATAAGCTAGCTTTGCATTTGACCTTAAGGAAAGGTCAGAGGTCACGTCAAGGACATTTTTTTACTGTGTTGACACAGGGATGATGCTTGTCATCTTTGTAGTTAATCAACTAAACTGTGTTCAACTGAAGCGGTTTTAAATTTAAGAACAAACGTAGGTCTGGCCGCCATCTGTCATATTTCAATTCCATTGTCACCAGGATGACGCCTACCAAATTTGGAGTTAGTTGGTTAAACAGTTTGCAAACAGAAGCAGTTTGATGTTTGAGTGCATTTTGGTGAATTGATAGTAAAATGTATTGCAGCAACTTATGCTTCACAAACTTGAAGCAGGTTTGGTTGTTGATGACATATGCGAAGTTTCAGATCAGCTGGCTCACTGGTTCCCAAGAAAAAGATTTTGAAAGGTTTTTACAAAAAATACGTCAGGCCGCCATCTTGGTTGATGGAGGAGCACTTTTTTTTTTGCATCTGAAAATCTACACGGATTGATACCTGCCAAGTTTCATGTTGATTGGTTACACCCCGTGCAAACAGGAGGATGTGTCTATATATATATATATATATATATATATATATATATATATATATATATATATATATATATATATATATATAGTAAAGATGGCAGGGAGGGGGTTAAAATCCTTCCCTGCTTAAAACATGTGAGAATGCACATTTGGGTGTTTAATGGGTTTACTGTTTAATTATTAGTTATCCCCTGCACCTGGTGTGTATTGTAAATTAGAGCCATGAGCAGGGTATTTAAAGAAAGCAGTTAGTTTGTTCAGGGCTGCTGGTGTGTGAGGAGCCTGATTGAAGGTGTGCTCAAATGTAATAAAAAAAAAAAAAAAAAAAAAAGGGTAGTGTGTGAAGCCTTTTTTGTGTGTGGTGTTTTGTCAATGTGTGTTACAGGTAAACAGCTTAGCTGTTCTGTGTGTTACCCTATTTGCATCTTATTCATGCTATTTGACTATTTATTTTATAACCTTGCTAATATTATAGAAACACAAATATGAATGTTGATGAATGCTTGGTTTTACTTATAACTGACATGTCACATTGAAGCTGACTTATTATCTGGCAATTATCTATTGCTGAACTTAATGAACTGATTATTTTTACACTAATTCACTTTCGTACTTTTGTACTGTATTACTGAACTCACTTTGATACAATTTGTAAACTATATAACCGTGTTGTGTTGTTATTGTTCGACTGCATTTCACTTTCCAGATCTTGAACTTGGAAATAATTACTAATTAAGAGTGCTAATTAAGTTAAACCATTACACATTACTCTTGGTTGGGTATTGTAAATGCAATTACTTGTTAATTCCTCCTACAGCTTTATAGGTCAACAAGATGATTTTAAAATCCACAATCCTCCGAACAGGCAGCCAGTGCAACAATGCCAGAACAGGAGTCATATATTCACAGGTTTTAGTTATTGGTAAAACTGTAACTGCAGAATTCTATACATAATGTAACCTACTGAGAGCATTGTTTGATGCACCCACAAGGAAAGCATTGCAGGAATCAAGTCGAGAAGAGATAAAGGCATGTGCTAGCTTTTCTGCATCAGATAGAGAGAATAGGTCATAGTCAAGTAATGTTACGATGAAAAAATGACACCTTGGTGACATTCCGCATGAGCCTCAAAGGTAAACTAGGATAAAAAATGACACCAAGATTCCGTACAAACTTGTTTTAAACTGGGACTCTAATCACCTAAAGTGTTTAGAAATCTCCTTTTTTTCCAGCTCCAAAGTCCTAAGCTCTCAATGCCTTTCATTAAACATTCTGCTGTAATTTCAAGGTTCCTACAGCATACTGCAGAATATGTAATATGGTAAGCATGGTACTGTAGAAGAAAATGTATACAAAAAGTTACAAATTATGGGAAAGGTTTAGTGTGCAGGTTTTGCAGTGGTACACTTTTTATTAGGTCAACATAATTGCTCAGTCGCTAAGCAGCGAGGAGACAGAGGGCCAGACAGAGAGCCAAACCACTGAGCCAGTGGAATAATGATAGTTCACAAAATGGCATCAGCTAACCAGGAAGTACTTCTAATAAAGATGGAATTAAAATGGGTTTTACTGCATAAGAGTATCTTGTAAAACTTGCAGCCTCATCAATTTATTAATCATAGCCTCAAATCAAAATTCTTTCAATTCAAAAAAAAAAAAAATACATTTAAGATTACTTTCATTTTTTTGTTGAAATTAGTTTGCAACATTTGGTATCAATTGATTCAATTAACACAGCCACCCAATCCCTCTTTATCCAATCTCAATTTGTGACCCCTGGTCCTTGATTCTTTTTTCAGTTTGAAAAAGTCTGCAAGGTCTACATTGTCATTACCTTTTACCATACAGTCATGGCCTCCTATAGACATATCTGTTCCGCCTGGCTAAACTCTGATCAACTTTATATAAATATTCAGAAATACAGAAAATTATTTGTGTAAAATAAAGCCAGAATTGTGTGTGAAGGGTTTGAGGATCATGAAGAAACTTCAGGCATCTTCTATGGCCACCACAATCCTTAGACTTCAATCCTGTAGAGCACCAATTGTGTGACATATCAAAGACAGAATGGATTAACATCCCCCAATACACTTTTCATCACCCTGTAAAGTCCATACCATGGGAACCAGTCTTAATAAACTGTGAAGAGAGTGTATTTAAACGAAGGGTATTCAAAATAATGAATAAAATCTTAAATAAAAAATAAAAAACTAATAAACCTAAACAGAAAAGTAGACTTTCAGAACATACACCTCAAATATAACTAAACTTAGTCCACACTGACATTTTCCTCAATTCACACGTCTCTCTACACCCTAGCCTTGTACTACGAGTGCTCAATATTTTAAATGGAAATCATATGTAATCATGTTCATTCATTCATCCGTATTGCTTTGCTAAAATGGATCAAGTCCTTTTGTTGATTTCATCTCAGACATTTTCCCTCATAGATGGTGCAAATATACTTGAACTCCTGCATTTGTACTTGTTTGATTTTTAAAGGAGTCATATGCACAGTGTCGTTGTGCGTGAGCATGTATGTACAGACATAGGACCGATCGAACAAACAGAATAAGAAAAACCCAAGACAATTTTAGCAAACAAAATAATTTCACACATATTACCTGTTGTTCAAATGTGCAGTTCTGAAAGAAGCACCTGTTTTAGCAGGTCTCAAATGTGCAGTTCTGAAAGAAGCACATGTTTTAGCAGGTCTCAAATGTGCCATTCTGAAGGAAGCACATGTTTTAGCAGGTCTCAAATGTGCAGTTCTGAAAGAAGCATCTGTTTTAGCAAACCTGCACTTCCACTTCCTTGGTCACCTCGGGGGTGAAATTGTCCCCGTCCCTTCAACACTGTATTTTTTTTTTTCATTAACCAACCAGATGCTTCCTCTATAGACAGATTCTCTAGGTTATCTCCCCTCTCCTCTCTCCCTCCACCCAAAACAGTGGTATTCACCGTGGAAAACATGGTCACCGAGTAATATAAAACTTGGTCATCAATATTTTCAAATCACAGGTGAATTAACCCTTCCATATGAAATGCATTACATTTGTCCAAACTGCATGGAATCAGATTTGTAATAATGAGCATCTAGGTTTGTGCAGACATACAAACATGGAAGAAGTTAAGATTGATTTGAGAATGGAACTACATGTGTATTATAATTAAGTATTTCACTTGCTAGGGTCCCCCGAATGAATGCCACACAACGCCAAATGAGGTTAGCGTTTCTCAGGGTGAGCTGCCATCTGCTTATTCCTCACTTGAATGTCATGTCAACATCAGAAAGGAATATAAAGATGCATATTTATCAATCTGAAACTCTCCCCAGGGTGCTCTACAGCTGCATATTCATTAGGGAGGATTTCCTATCCGTAAAAAAAGCTGCTGTTATTTCGAATGGTGGCTTCTTGAAAACAACAGTTCTCCCTGAACACTGGAGTGGGATTAATCTAAATGATGAATAGTCTAAGGGTTCAGGCAAACACAAGGAGAGAGCAGAGATGATTGCAATAGACGAGGATTCACCCTAAAATATATGTCACTCTGCTACACCAGCAGCAGCAAGAGGTTATTAAAGATTTACCCACGCTCTATAGATAAATATATAAGGATGTATGAACTGCAGGGCTTACTTAGTATTTGACTGCTAAGGATCTTTCAGCCATTCAGAGCACATGTTTCGTCTGCTGTATTCCACAGCAAAACTCTATTCATGACATCATATATTGAGTTTCTCAATATCTGTTTGTTTGATGTCACCTGTTTTAAAATAATAAAAAAAAAAAAAATATATATATATATATATATATATATATATTATATATATATATATATATATATATATATATATATATATATTTTTAAAGTATGTAATCAGTCCTTAAATTAATGTCCTTAAAAATGTTGGCATGTGATTGGTTAAAACCTGGTCACATGGCCAAAAATAGATCCAACTGCTTATGGTCAATATTTGTTTTTTATAAACGTCCTCAAATTACTCTGAGTGCCCTTCCTCTCTACACACAACAAAGCAAAATGGCAGACAACAGAAAATAAATTACAAAATATACTACAAAACAAAGATGCTGCAAACACAACAATTGTCATAAAAACTTTGCTTCTGGTGTTTTCTGACTTCCTAAAATTCAACTTGCCAATGTAAACACAGTGTCTATAGAAAGTTATACCCCCTTTCAGAATTTTCATCGTTTGTTGCCTTATAGCTTGAAATTAAAGGGAATTAAAATAGTTTTTCTTTTCATTTATCTACACATTCTATCCCACAACTTCCAAGTGAAAAAACTGTTCTAGAAATTTGTAGAAAATTAATTAAAAATAAAAATAGAAAAATAGAAATAGCTTGGTTGGATAAGTGTCCACCCCCCTTGTAATAGCAATCCTAAATTATCTCAGGTGTAACCAGTCGCCTTCAAAATCACACACCAAGTTAAGTGCCCTCCACCTGTGTTTAATTGTAGTCATTCACATGATTTCAGGATAAATTCAGCAGTTCCTGTAGGTTCCCTCTCCTGGGTAGTGCATTTCAAAGCAAAGACTCAACCGTGAGCACCAAGGCAGTTTCAAAAGAACACCGGGACAAGTTGTTGAAAGGCACAGATCATGGGATGGGTGTAAAAAAATATCAAAGACCTTGAATATCTCTTGGAGCATGGTGAAGCCCAACTTGAATCCCGTTGAAGTATTAAAAAAAAAAATACCCAGGAGATTCTGTAGCCATGTGGCAAAAAGTTTTGTGGTCTGACAAAACTAAAATGGAACTTTTTGGCCTAAATGCAAAGTGTTATGTTTGGCGTAAACCCAACACAGCGCATCACCTAAAGAACACCATCCCTACTGTGAAGCATCATGTTATGGGAATGTTTCTCATCGGCAGGGACTGGGGCACTTGTTAGGATATTAAGTGATGGGAAAATGAATGGAGCAAAATACAGAGAAGTCCTTGAGGAAAACCTGCTGCCCTCTGCAAGAAAGCTGAAACTGGGACAGTTCACCTTTCAGCATGACAACAACCCAAAGCACACAGCCAAAACTACACTGGAGTGGCTAAGGAACAAAAAGGTAAATGTCCTTGAGTGGGCCAGTCAGAGCCCCGACCTAAATCCAATCGAAAATTTGTGGCATGACTTGAAGATATCTGTCCATCAACGCTCCACAAGGAACTTGACAGAGCTTGAATAGCTTTGTAAAGAAGAATGGTCAAATATTGCCAAATCTAGGTGTGCAAAGTTGGTAGAGACCTATCCCAACAGACTCACAGCTGTAATTGCTGCCAAAGATGCTTCCACCAAGTATTAACTCAGGGGCGTGGAGACTTATCCAATTATGATATATCAGTTTTGTATTTATAATATATTATTTTTTTTTCAATAAAAACGTTTCTCACCTTAACAGTGTGGAGTATGGTGAATAGATAAGTAGAAAAAAAATCCTCATTTAAATGTATGAAACTGTGAAGCACTGACACAGCAAAATGTGAAAAAAGTTCAAGGGGGTGTAGACTTTCTATAGGCACTGTAAATACGACGTTCGCAAACTCAATGGACTCCTCCAAGAATTCTATGCCGCAGTAAGAAAGTCAAATGGACATTTCTATGCCAAAAAACTTTAATAACTATGCGCTATGGACTTCAAAAGCATAACTTTCTTGACCGATTCATGAAAAAATATGGACTGCAGACCTCAGCTCATAGTGGGAAACTAAAGGCCCCTAGGTAAGAACTACAGTTACCTCCAGGGGAGGCTTCGGGGTCATTATAGTCCCTTGTTGGTAAGTATAGTTCTTCCCTCGGGGGCCAGTTTCCACTATACGGCTCCTCTCCAGTTCATATGAATGCAGTTTGGTCATAGCAAACAAATATTTCTGGATTGTTTTTTAAACTCTTACAGTATAGCAGTATATGATTGCATTAGGATTGTGAGTATCTGTGTATGGATTACATCAACATCAACAGAGTGTAAACAGAGCTTTCAGTGTTGGCCTGTTCACTGCTACTCAGGCTGATAATCCCTCATACACAGATACTCACTGTAGTATCACCCTATAGTACCTGTACATCAGCATGTATTTGATGCTTGTCCAGTCTGGTTCTGTATATCTGTATGTATTTGATGCTTGTCCAGTCTGGTTCTGTATATCTGCACGTATTTGACGCTTGTCTAGTCTGGTTCTGTATATCTGCATGTATTTGACGCTTGTCCAGTCTGGTTCTGTATATCTGCATGTATTTGACGCTTGTCTAGTCTGGTTCTGTATATCTGCATGTATTTGACACTTGTCCAGTCTGCTGCAGTCCTTCGAATAGGTTGTCCTTGTGAACAAGGAGTTTTCATCTCAATTGACGTACTGTAACTTTAAACTGCTAGAGAGGCTTTTTTTTTCAAATGTCTGTTTGAAGTATAATGTGAGACATCTCCTGAAAGAGAGAGGAAATGGAAACCTGGAAAATGTGTTTTAAAAGAATTAAGCTGTGCCGTGGTGAACAAGGAGTGGCTCAATTGACGTACTGTAACTTTAAACTGCTAGAGAGGCTTTTTTTTTCAAATGTCTGTTTGAAGTATAATGTGAGACATCTCCTGAAAGAGAGAGGAAATGGAAACCTGGAAAATGTGTTTTAAAAGAATTAAGCTGTGCCGTGGGGAACATTGGCAGTGATCTGTGTTCCTGCTAAAGATGACGAGTGCCAGCTCTGAAGATGACCAAACTGCATTGCTTCCCTGAACAAAGCTTTGGTAGAGATCAAAACCAAACTACATTTTTTTATATCTTTTACAACAGACATTTTGGGGGGGGGGGGGGGGGGGGGGATGATAAAGGGGGGTGGGGGGGGGGGGGGGGGGGGGGGGGGATGATCCTTAACTAAGTTAGCCTTCAATTCTGTCAGATTACCAGGGAAAGAAGCTGTGCTGCTGCATACTGAGTGTCTACAAAACTTACTTTGTTTGATCATCTGTAATGTGAAGAGAGGCAGTCAAGTACAAATCTCCCAGGGCTTATATCACTCTCATGTGTGTGGTGTGCAGTGAGGATCTTTCTCTCTGATGCTGGCTAAAAAAAGAAATCAAGCCCCCAAATTTCCACACAAGATAAGAAATAATTAAATGGCAGCACCTGCTTGCCAAGGGAATATATTTACATGTGGTCACTACTGTATTAGCAAAGACAAGCTGTTACCAGGTGATGCTACCTGAATTTTTCATTGATACAACTATGAATCGCATCAAATAGTTGACTAGCCAAATAGTAAAAGTGACAGTCGACCTCAGAAACTGGTAGTCGACTAATAACATGTCACGTGAATAAGAAGTATTTGTGAAGCCTGCCGTTCAAATGGATTGAGGAAGCAACCTATTTAGCATTTTTTTACCTCATCCATTTGAATATGCAATGCTTTTAATATTAAAGAGGGTAGATTTGCATGATATATACGTAGATAAGTAAAGGTGAAAAGTACTTGTTGAATGTAGGATTCAAGGTGATGTCAACAGCATGGGGTTAGGGGTATCTACCCATTCTACTATGCCCTGGTCTTCCTTGACCCACGTACCATGTTACCGGATCCTCAGAACTATCCTTGTATTATTGCACACATAATATGTAATTGTAGATACAACTTATTGTAATCCTAACTTGCTGCATCCTAGTTAATATTGTATTTTAGTAGTATTATTTGCACTTATTGTAAACTATACTATATTAAATATTAAGCTTGCCTTGTATTGTCCTGTAACACCTGTATGTCACCTAGGTATCTGCCAAATTAATGAATTAATTAATGAATAGATTAATTAATTATTTGATTGATTAATTAATTAATTAATAATAATAATACCTTGAAATCAAGGTAAGCATTTAAAAAACAAAAACGTTGAAATGCAAAAAGTCCTTAAAAATAGCTCCAATGCTTTATTATTAAAATCCAAATCACCAAGACCCAATGTGGTACTTGAAAC
The DNA here is from genome assembly GCF_017654505.1 of Polyodon spathula. Lineage (NCBI taxonomy): Eukaryota > Metazoa > Chordata > Actinopteri > Acipenseriformes > Polyodontidae > Polyodon > Polyodon spathula. The sequence goes on from NC_054546.1 coordinate 30,639,973, forward strand.
AAAGTTTTTATTCAACATTTTCAAGACAACTAACAAACAAAAACTTCAGAGTTCAATACTTTTTATATCCATTCAGGTGACAATCAAGGAATTCCCTAATTATCCTGAGTCAAATGTTTACAATATGTCTTAGTAGTGAAAGAATTTTTTTTCAAATTTCATTTTCTTTAAAAAAAAAAAAATATATATATATATATATATATATATATATATATATATATATATATATATATATATTATATATATTTATTACAAATGTGTTCATTATTTTTCATTAAATGAACAAAATGCAAAACAACATTTATCTTAGAGTACAAGAGCATATACAAATAAGGTACACATTTCAATTAAGATACCACACATTCAATTGTCACAAACCTCAGCGGCTAACTCATAAACATCAAGACAGCAATTACCTCCAAGTAATCTTAATAAATGAGGTTTAGAAGACAAGTCATTGTTTGAGTCTTCGTTTTTTTAATTTTTAGATTCAAGTCGTATTATAACATTTCAGCTTGATATACACATCTAATAAATGATAAATATAATAATTAGCATCACACAAGGCAAATAATCAATCATTTAAAAGCAATTTTAAATCAAGGTCACCTCCTCTTACAGACATTGTGACTTTCTCTAGTCCAATAAATTGCAAAGACTGGGTGTGCATATTCAGTAAAGTGCACAGCTATCAGATAATTTCCTTCTAATAGAACTGTGTTTCAACTGTTTTGTTTCAAACGCAACGTTGGATTATACTTGAAATATAAGGTGATGTGCTAGAATTTTAAAGTGCAGGAATCTTTCAATCAAACCAATACTGTTTCTCATTGTATAATTGGCAAGCCTGTTCATTCATTTTTAACTTTAACCTTTACCAGGAAGAGAACATTTGAGACTACAGGAAGTTCAATGATGTATGGCGTGATTCAAGGAAGTTATTGAGGTCTCATTTATTGTAAGTTAAGAATCTCAATACCTGGTAGGTTTTCCTTTTGATTGATGCGCTAGGACCTTCAGGTATTGTCACATAAAAAACATAAAAACAATCTTAAATACCTGAAGCCATCAGTGCATCTGGAGCTGTTAACAAGTTATTACAACACAAGAGTTTATCCTAGCAAAATACATCAATAATAATATTAAAAGCCACATACTAAAAATATGAGCAATAACACCATTGCCATGCATAAAATGACATTGTTATCTCCTTGTCTCCACTCGTTTCTCCATTCACAAGCCACATATGTGCTTGCAATAATGATGTAATTTACCACTGAAGTGAGGCTTAAGCCTAAAATAATTCAACAAGTCCTGCATTCTCTTAATGCGTGACAGATAAGCCATGTTTATTCCAAGAAAATGCATTGCCATCAGAAGCATATACAACATGGTGCCTACAATCATCACAGAATATAATGCATGGATTATGTTTTACACAGAAATCTATTCAAGATGTATTACTGAAACACATATGAAATCCAAGAGGATATATCGTACATCTGTGGAAGATATATCAAATAAATATATGTAAATAAATATGCACAAGATTTATGAAATGGCAAAACATGTATAAAATAGGTATGAGATTAAAAAGATTAGAAAAAAAGCATTTATTAAAAATTGATGTTATTTTATTTGAACCCTATATAGACACTTCAATGTGACAGATATCAGTTCATACTCTTATACATTTTCTCTCTCTCTCACACACACACACACACACACACACACACACACATTTGTTTATAGTGTTTATGAGGACTTTGTATTGACTCTCACTATATTTACTATTCCTAACTCCAGTCAAACAAAACTTCACACAGGGTGAAAGTCAACAACAAACAAAATATTTGGCCACTTTTAGTTTGTTTTATGAAAAACAATAATGACTGTTTAATATCTGTTTAAACACTACTTGGCCTGTGTCGTCATAGGTTTTGTCAGACTTTCCTTCCTTGTGGAGACATTTTTTGACCCAGCAAGCACTATAAACCTGCCACCACCATTTAATCCAAAAAACACAGCATAAAAAACTATAAATCTTTATTTAACACTAATATGTTTAGTCAAGTTGTAAGACTACCATTAATTTGCCTTTCTGCAAGTACTTAGGCCTACCTAACTATAAAAGTGCAACATCCTTATATTATCATATTGATGAGCTTTAGTTGCTTATAAATAGGGCTTCTGTTTTTCGTTTTTTATTAATTTCATTTTCCGGTAGTTGCTTTTAGCTATTATAGTTATATGTAAATTGTTTTTTTTCAGGGCTTTCGCTTTTTATATACTGTATGAAATTATTGTTTTCGTTACTTTCGTTTTTTCTGTCACAATATGTATAGTAACTCAGCAGTACTTGCACACTTCAACTGTACCTTCTTTCTTTTGCTGTCTTATGGTCACAAGCAGAGGCGCAGAAACCATTTTTATTGTGGGAGTGCTGAAAGCATTGAACTGTAACCCCTGGATATGATGGAAGCCATGCAAAGCCAGGGGTGCCGCATCCCCAGTACCCCTAGTTCCAGCGGCCCTCGTCACAGGCATATTCTACTGGGGTTTCTGTGTGTTTAGGCATTTTTTTACATTTCACCACAATTTGCAATTATGTTTTAAATTCCACAAGCGTGTAAATGCTACCTATAGTACTGTAATATAGTTTTAAATCTCTCGAGCAAGGACATCTCATTTTAAATCTTGCAAGCATGTTACAATCCTTCAATTGAAATGCAGGAATATGCTGTCACTCAGTAGTTGGGGTGGGTTTAAAATATTGAGAACAAATCAATGCAAGATACAAGTCAGGAAGGAGGGGCATTGCTCAAGTGCACTGGGAATATTTTTTTCACTGGGAAAGGGGTCAAGTCAACAATTTTGAGTGTTTTTCCGGTGTTTGTTGGAAATACACCAATTACATTTTTTTGTATCAGGGGGTGTTTTATGGGTTAAAATTGAAAATCAGAAGCCCTACTTGTAAAGTAGGCCATAAAATAATCTTTATTCGCCATGGTAACACACTTCTTTCCCCATTTTCTGAGATCTCCACAAAAAAAAAAAACGTGTTAATACTAGGCTAGACAACTTGTACATTTTGTAATCAATAACAGTAGATATCTATTATATACAGTATATAAATAAATAAATAATTTTGTTTTTTGTGGGGCCTTTTTCATTGTGAATAACATTGTCTGGCTATAGTGTAAAAGATAAAAATAAATAGTGATAAAAGATTTCAATAAACACAGTTATGATTTTTTTGATGTCTCACCAAATTCTCTTTTTTTTTCCAGTTACCCTGACATCTGGTTAGTATGCCTAGTCTCCACCTCAGCCAGAGGCCCATGCGGAACTTGTCACCAGCTGCCTTCAAAGGTTGGGCCTTACGATGAATCATGGGAAGAGCTAGCTCACACCTTTCCAGTCAGCCTCCTATCTTGGAGTGTGCTTGGACTCCAGGTCTATGCTGGCCACTCTGTCGGATGGCAGAGCGCAGAAAAAAGCTACATGTTTGGAGCATTTTGAGCTCAACAGAGCACAAATGGTAATGACATTCCAGAAACTTCTGGGTCTAATGGCAGTAGCTTCCCAGACCCATCTATTGTGTCTCCTACATATGCACCCCAGTAGGCCTTGTTCAATCGCCTAGTTAGGTTAAAACTTAATTTCTCACTGTTCCTTGCAACCACCTTCTGTTCATCCTCTCTCCCCATTGGCTCCATTCAAATATCCACTCCTCCAATCTCAGAGCTCCTTAGAAGCCAGCATCTGTATTAAAACTGGTTGATTAGGCCTGGAGGGCGACTCTCTTTCGCTGAGGAATCCATCATAGCGTGTAGCGAAGCCTTTAGCATCTTAAGATAATTCCAGTGCAGTCATTCTTTTTTTTATTGTATCATGCACTTTGTCGAATCTCTTCTTTTTGTTTTCACTGTTACTTGTTTAAGTGTAGCTGTTTTTCAAGGTCTGTTTAGTGTTTGTTGTTTTGTGTGTTAGGTCTCCATTTTTTCCCGATCCTCCATTTTTTTTTTCCAAACAAATGCTTACCATTCAACTCTCCTCTACTGTACAGACTCATCATTTTCAACATACTCAATTTTTGCAACCTTCTACAGTCACCATCATTACTGGACTCTTTGCTGGACTTCCTTATCTGTTGGTGAGAATTTCTTTTCTGTACTTTAGTTTAATACTTTTGTTTCCTGTATTTTTTGGTTGTGTACTTTTTTTTACTTTGTTTGGTTTTCAATTACATTGCTGCTCTTCTGGACTTGTTAGGCCTAACTTTCATACACCATCCATTGCCATCCAGACTGTTATTATTGTTACCACCTGTGGCCTTTTCATTCACCTTTATCTTTCTCTGTCTGCCTGTGCATTGATTTTGTGTTTGTGTGTGGGGGTTTATTTGAGGCCCACCAGACACTACATCCACTTCTTCTTTGTGTTACTTTTAGGCCTTCTGTTTTCCATTTACCAGCTTCCCTGTACCATCTTCATACTTATGTGTTTTGTTCACCTTTTTGTTTTTGTTTATATTTAATTTGTTGACATTATTGTTCATAATAATAACCAAGTTGTTTGTGAAATTGACACCTCTGACATCCCTGCTTTTGCTGTCTGTCACTTTTGCTGTCTGTCACGCTTGTTGATTTATTTAGTTATAGGAATAGGGCCAGTAGTATCTCCTTAGGGAGGACTGTGCAACTGCCTCAGTTGTGCAGAGTAATCGTTACACAAAGTACAACGATGTTCTAAAGGATTACTCTGAAAAGCAAAATCTACAAATCCTGTTAAACATTGTATCAATCTTCAGCAACTCCTTACTAGCAGTCATATAAATCACATCATTATAGCCCAGAATAGCCCAGAATTTTAAATCAAACCAATCTTGAAGTCACTGTGTGGTATCTTCTTTAAATCATGGATATTGTCAGAGCTCTAATAAACCACATTGTCATCCGTATACATATGTACAGAACTTTTTCAGCAGACAGTAGGTATTTCATTAATAAAAATAGAAAATAAGAGGTCCAAGAATTGACTCCTGAGGGACACCTAATGATACAGGCATATAATCAGGTTTCTTTGGCTGTCAAAGACAACAGCTTGGGAATGTTCTAATAAATACAAAAGTGTATTATCCATAACAGCAAGATTTATTAACTTATTAAAATATTTTATGATTTAACTAAATCAGCCTGAGAGAAGTCAATAAAGATAGCCAAGTTATTTTCTTTTTATCTATAGCCCAGTATATATCATTTGTTAATTTCAGCAATGCTGTCATTGTCGAATGAGTTTTTCTAAAACCACATTGATAATTAGTTAATCAATAATTTGTTGTTAAACAATCAGTCAGTTGAATCTGAACAATTATTTCAATGATCTTTGATAGAGCTGGTAAGACAGATATTGGCTTGTAAATGCCAGGGAGAGTAACATCCCCACTTTTTAAGATGATAGATATTATAGCTTGTTTCAATTGATGAAGCATTTCACCAGACATCAGTGACATATTAATTAACATAGTAAGTGGACTTTTCAGAGCGTAAGCAGCAAACTTAAGGAGTTTTGGTTCTATCCCATCTGCACCTGCTGTTTTAGTAACATCAATTTTGCATGAAATAATATGCTTTGCTCTTGCTTACCGGTTTAAGTTTAAAACATAACTCTTTGTCATGGTCAATAGAAAATACATCAGAACTTTTCAATTTACATGTATATTCACTCAAATTAGTAAAATAATGGTTGAAAGCATTTACAATTGACACCGATTCACTGACCATTTGACCTTGTGTACTGTAAAACTTCTTCAACTAATTGCCGGCTCTCAAATAATCGCCTCTCTGTAATACGCACTGGGTCTGCTGGCAAATATTGTAAATAAACACCAGAGGTGTTTAATTGAAGTTTTATGGTGTTTAAATCTGAGGTAGAAACCCTTTTCCCTTTTGTTGAATAGTTTACTAATACCCTGCCAAACAGTATGTGGGTTTACTTGATATGTCCCCAGGCATAAGACGTCTAATTTGTGATAAATACTTTCAATACTAAAATTTAAAAATAAATAAAAAGAACTTAATGGGGCAGAATGTAGGCTATCAACTAATTGAATCCAATTTTTCTAACAAGTGCATTGATGTTTATTAGGCATATGCTCAAAACCAAACCCTATATGTCGAACCATACCAAAATCTCGCTTACTGCCCCCCAGTGGAAAGAGTCTGTAATGTAGATCCAGTTCTGAATATGAAAGTAAGAGGGAGATGTATCAGTGGATAGGCACAGCAAAGCACTCCACAGTACTGTAGTGTTTTTTCACAAGTTTTGTGTTTTTATTACCAATTATATTTATAAACTGAATGCTTTGAGTAAATTAAACAAATTATTAACATTTTAAAAAGCCATCTGCAAACGAGAATATTGTCATCTCTTCATTGCACCTAGTTATGCATCTGAGACTTTTGAAGCCAGGTTGAACTAATTTGCTTTATTTCAGACTGTGCCTTATGGAAAAAACATATTTTTTATATATGGTAGAAAAGTATGATCCTTATATTTCATATATAGAAATTGAAATAGATAGATAGATAGATAGATAGATAGATAGATAGATAGATAGATAGATAGATAGATAGATAGATAGATAGATTTAGACTAAAATGTATTAAATATGTATTTGTTCCGTAAGATGTGTTGTACATTGAACAAAATTATAGCAATTCTTTAAACACGATGCTCTGTTTAGACACAAAATATAAAATGTTGAACAGCTCAAGGACAAGTAGAGGTGATGGCACTGTACTAAAGCTAGATATTAAAACCTTAGTCATAACTCAAACTCTTATGTAAGAAAACATATTAAGAAGCCCTGGATCATGTCTGCATCAGGTTGCTTTTTTAATAGTTTAAATTAAGCAATTAGCTCTGAGATGTAAAATAAATGGATAAAAAAAACAACTGTCACATATCCTGATAAGAACTTTAGTTTACCTTTTCCAGTTTGGTAGTTAAACCCCCAGATACAGAATGTTTTCTCTGACTGTGTTATAATGTTGCTGCTTTTGCTAAACCCACTGGCGATTTGAATGTAAAATTTAACGCTGGCATCTTAAATGCCTTTGAAATGCTCAAGCACCCATGGAGTCTGCTTCTAGCAGCTATACTCCAGTAGTCTTGTTTTTGTGTTGTTGCTGGAATTCGCCAGAGAGTTTATAAATAAGCATTGACTCTGCTCAGCAGTTGGGTGATGTATTGGAGTTGGCAGAGGTGCGTTTGACCCAACATGGCCTTCTTGTTCCCTCAAGCTGGGGTTTGAAGGATCAGGCACATGCTTGCGCCTCTCCTGCACATGGCTACTTCACAGGGTAATCACCCGTTAAGCCCTCTGCCCTTTTCTGGATCAGGGTCACTGCTTTTGTTGTGGAACTCCTTGGAGACTAATAACAATCCACCTCACACTTCACCTGCCCACAAGCATTTTAAAACCAGCCATCCAAAACTGCTTCCTAATAAAGAGCCAATTTGTACAAAAGCCTCACTAGCTGTATAGATGTTATGAAGGCAAATGAGGGCCATTAAACAAGAATTTGGTTTATAATTTGCATGCCTTAAGACACAACCGATACTAATCATTTTGTACTCAATATCCGCTCCTTACTGTATTTCTCCAAGGCTAATTAATCACAGCAGTTGGAGACACTTGTTTCAGATTTAATCTTTTAATATTTAAAAACAAGCATTCTACTGTGAGATCTTTTAGCAATCCAGTTTCCTTAATTTGTAAATGCTGTATAGCATATGCTTTTAATGAAGAATATAAAGTGATCATTCCAGTTTGTTTGGTTTTAAAGAAACCAACATACCAGGCAACAACATTTCAATTTTGTATGATTTATTTCTATTGAGGATACTGAAACTATCTCATTATTTATAGTAGAGTTGTTCTTTACACAGTTGCTGTTCCAGTGAACATCCTACTTTTCAAACCCCAAAAAAACGAATGTGAAATCAATAAATGGAAAATCGCTCTTTTAAAATAAATAAATAAAATAAAACCAGTAACGGAAATTACAGCTGCACACCCATAGTGGTTGCTTGAAAGAGAATTATAGAATACTATCAAAATAGGATACTAAACAAATAAATAATTAAAATAGAATTAATAGTGCTCAATTAATACTTATAATATATTTTCTTTACCGTGTTCAGGCCACAGAACTGTGAGTCTTATTCACAAGTGCAATCAGTTCAGGGTACATTTAGCAGCTTCACTGTACCAACAATGATAAAGTATATGGGCATGCCTACACAAACTGGAGTGTAAACAAGACAATGTTAAATAAAACAGTGGGAAAGACAAAGCTATGAAATAAGTTACCTATAAGCGGTGAAGCACTGCTCCCACTAATACGGAAGGTCCCACTGCAGGTACCTACTCTGACACACCCTTGGTATACTTTGGTTTGGATTAAAAACGAACCTAGCTAACCACTGCACTAAAGTATGACAGCCCCAGCAGGACACACAGTGGCAGCGTAGTTAGTAGTACTCGCAATATAATTCCTCTGTAGCAGTTTCCATCACCCAGTCTGCCATGAACTGGCTCGTCAACCTGGGGATGTGTCAGCCACTTCATTTTATAGCTACAGTAGATGCTCTGCCAGGACACGCCCAGCAGCCGGTCAGGGATCCACAGCCTGCCAATCCCCAGCTGCCATTTCCTGTAAGCAAACACATCCAGCAAGCAGCAAGTGTCTGGCTCTTCCCAACAGACGTACTGTGACAGGGTGCCTCCCCATGTGTGTATTTTATTATTTATGAATGTATTCATTTGTTGTTATTACTATTGTTTGAGTGGGCGGTCGGGCACCGTCTGTCTTTTATTATTTGCTGTTTGAGACCGGCGAAAAAGCCGGTCTTGTAATGTGTATTCGTGTAGTTAAAACCCCTACCCTAGAACTCTCATTGGAATGTGACTGGAGCCTTAATAAGGTAATTTATTAATAGGTAATTAAGTCTCTGGACACGAATATAAAAAGACCCACTCTTGGCTTAGAAGGCGGAGAGTGTTAGAGAGACGTGAGTTTGGGAAAAAAGAAGTAAACAATTGCTTCGTATTCTGGGTTTGCAACCAGCATACTACTTGTTACAGTTTGTTTGGCCATTGTGCCCTTTTCTTTGGTGTTTTGTTTTATATAACTATTTTATTTTTGTTTATTTAATAAATGCGCTGAGCGCCGTTGCGCATCAGTTTTGCACCATGCTTCTTTGTTTTGTGTTACTACTTCCTGGTCCGTGACGTCACCGCACCGATGCACTGCAACCACTGTATGCATGTTCCCTAGAAGCCAGTAACGGTATGTTGTACCTGCTATACCCAAAGAAACTTTTGAGATTCTAAAAGCTAGTATACTATACAAGAGTAACATTAGAAAGGTGTTTTTTTTTTCTTTGGGGGGGGGGGGGGGGGGGGAGCTGTTAGGGCCATCAAGGCTCCCTTGGTAGCACACCATGTTCCCCCAACTGTGCTTCCTACCTTTTGTTCTCAACTTCCACTTATGTCCCCTTGTTTTTCTCTCTGCTAAATTTGTAGTGTCTTGGTTAACTTTGACTGTACCATGTATGGCTTTTAATGACTTAGTCTTGCCTTTCCCTTTTTTCTAGGCTGAAGAAATGTAATTCTCTGTATCTTAGAGTGCAATTTTTTGTAGTGAAGTGACCAAAACTGCAGTTAATCTAACAAAGTCTACTATAAGATTGTCACAGAAATATAATGATTCTTGCTGGTAAATCTCCCTCCTGACCTGTGAGGGCACTAAGCAGTGGGAACAGAGTTCCCTGGACAGGCTGGCCTGAGTTTTTTCCCAGGGTTCTAGGGAAGTCTGCCAGCTAGAAAGGGGGTGAGACTCTCTTGCAATAACGCATTGACCCGGAAGGGAAACTACGTGGCACCTGCAGATTGGCGAGGCGGTTGCACTCGTTTACCAAGGGATCATGTGTGACGGCATAAAATGGGACGGAGAATCATAATTTGTTACTTCCATTGGTTTTGTGTTTATAAAGCAAAGGACTGTGAGACCCCATTTAATTACAGAAAAGTGCAATGAATGGTTTGTTTGTTTGTCTTAATTGTCTTGTGCATTACTAGATGGCTAACACAGTTCCGGAGCTGTCGCCAAGGGCCACCACTAAACCAGAACAGCACTTCACTATTGTCACAAATATAAAGTTGTATCACCCACCACCAGCATTACTGCACGCACCCAAGACAGGTGACCGTGTCTATTATTGTGGAGCGGATATTGTTTATTTGGGACTGCGTTTCCCGTGCTATTTACCCCATGCAGTACACATTGGTGTGTTTTGCCAGGGGATTATTGTTTGGTCGCCAAACCTGGATTAAAAGAAAATTAAGTTCCTTTCCAAACAGGATTACAAGGCTCTGTCTGTTTAATTACTGCACTGCACCTGTTTCCAGTTTGCCACTCAAATACAAGTAAAAATCCCAGACAATGTGTGAGTACTGCAGTGTTAGCAACTGGTCATTGGTGACAACAGGCATGCTAAGTATACCCCCTTTTACTGTCAAAGTAAGATCAATATCAGTAATGAGAATCAATGGGGATTGCATTTATGCTTTCAGTTATTTGAGTTTCAGCACCTTTTTATAGGAAACCCAGGGCTACGAATTATAGGCCCTTGTCATCCCAATTGCTGATAAGTAATGTTTCAGGAAGAATGCGTGGGAGCACTGTGGTTTCATGTATGTTAAATAATGAAGACATGAAGAGGCTATGGAGGCATTTATAGTATGCACATAAGAACAGTTTATAGTTCAAGAGCATTACAAGAGATAGAGTGGGAGCCTCAAGTCTAAGCAATGTTTATATTTTGCAAAAAATCTCTAATGGAATACTGAAGCATTTTAAAAGCCCTGTAAAAAGGAAAAATGATTTAGGTCATCCAGAACACTGAAAACATTTTTTAAATGGTTTCCACTATCCCGATCCTGCCTATAAATCAACATGTGACCTGTGAGTTTATTGCTCTTCATCTTCCTCGATTTTTACAATACTTTTGTCTTTAGCTGCTCAAACTGACTGCTGAACTTTTACTATAATATTGTCTTCCATTGGGTTTTCATATTTCTGTACTTAAGCATTTTGATTAATAAAATTACCAGCATATTTTTTTCCCAATGGAATTGTCCCTGAGCAAGGTGGAAATTTCTGTAATGAATGTACATATGACCACTGGAGGCTTAAAGGGGTGTGCACTGGTCATTTCTTCCATTGCAAATGGAAATATTTCTGTATTCAGAAGGATTTCAGTATTCAGAAACATCCCCTTTAAAACATACATGCTTTATATTTTTGCAAGCTCTCTACAAAAGAGCAACAGTTTCAAATTCTGTTTCTGAAATTTGTCTATGAGTAAGTGTCACAAAGACGGCCGGAGTGGGTGGCGTCAGACCAGACAGGAAAATAAACAGAGAGGTGGAGTTTGGTTGAGCTGAGCGAATGCTTTTGCTCAGCATTTAATAAATAAACAGAACAGAAAATAAACGGTGGTAACAAACAGAAACAAGGAAACGGCACATTCGCCAAAATAAACAGACAAACAAAACAGACTAAACAAGACACGGTAAGCAGATATTTTACGATTATTATTATTCTCTTTACCTCAGTCTCCTGCCAGGGTAGTCCTGGCAGCGGACAGGCTGCTTGGGGGGTGGTCTCCTGACCTCCCCCCCTTCTTCAGAGCCGGCAGCGAAGAAGCTGCAGTGGGAGCAGATCTCCTGACCCCCCCCCCCCCCCCCCCCCCCATGATCTCAGACAGCGAAACCGCTGCTGGGGTTGGTGGTCTCCAGACCTCCTCCCCCTTCTTCGTGGCCGGCAGCTCCCCTTGGTGGGGTTCCAGCCACAGTACTTCCTGCTGCGATGCGGAGCAACAGGCCACCCCAGGCGATGCTGAGCGACGGGCCACCCCAGGCAATGTCTGGCAGGCATCCTTGGGCGAAGCGAGGCAGGCATCCTTGGGCGAAGCGAGGTAGGCATCCTTGGGCGTAGCAAGGCAGGGAGTCAGGACAAGCTGGGGTGCGGGTGTTGGCCCTCTTTTCGGCCACTGCGGCCGGGCGGTTCTTCCACATGCTTCCCTCAGCAGCCTATGCAAGGGCTGCTGAGGACCGCCAGCATCCAGTCCTGGTCCTTCTGATGAAGGGAGAGGCAGCTCCTGCTCCTCTCCCTCTGATGATGATGGAGGCAGAGGCAGCTCCAGCTCCTCTCCTCGTGATGGTGGGGGAAGTGATACCAGCAGGCATTCATCCTTTGCTGGTGGGGAGGGACCCAGCAGGTATTCCCCCTGTGCTGGTGGACGGGAACCCTGCAGGCATTCACCCTCTGCGGGTGGACAGAGCAACAGCAGGCATTCACCCTCTGCTGGTGGAGGAGGCAGAGGCAGCTCCTGCTGCTCTGCTCCTGGCGGTGGAGGTGGGATCGGCGTGTAGTCTCCTGGCAACGGAGGGGGAGCGGTGTGTAGTCTACCCTTGTTACAGGGGACTGGTGCGACTCTCCCTCACTTGCAGGGGACTGGTGCGGCTCTGCCTCCTGCTCTGGAGACAGCTGTGGATGCTCTGCCTTCCTCTTCTCCTTTCCCCTTCTCTGCCTCCTCCCCTTCCTCTTCTGGGCCAGTTCCTCCTCTCTCTCTTGGTAGGGGCAGCGGAAGGGACAGTTGGCAAACAGATGGTCATGGTCACAGAGGAGGCACCCCGGCGATGGCTTGTTACATCGCCTTGGATGTCTGGCACTTAAGCGGCACTCCTCCTCCCTGTCCTTCACCTCTTTATCTTCCTTCCATCCCATTTTATTTATTGATATATTTTTTTTTTTTGTAATCCAAATTTATTTATTTATTTATTTATTTTTTCACAACATGCGGTTCCTGCTCTGATCTGATGCTTGGAGGCGCTGTTGTCCAGGATCTGACACCACGTGTCACAAAGACGGCTGGAGTGGGTGGCGTCAGACCAGAAGCAGGAAAGAAACAAAGCGAGATGGAGTTTGGTTGAGCTGAGCGAATGCTTTCGCTCAGCATTTAATAAATAAACAGAACAGAAAATAAACGGTGGTAACAAACAGAAACACAAGGACACGGCACATTCGCCAAAATAAACAGACAAACAAAACGGACTAAACAAAATACGGTGAGCAGATTTTTTATGATTATTATGATTATTATTCTTATTATTCTCTTTACCTCCGTCTCCAATCCCGTTCTCCACTCACCGAACACCCAACCCCGGGTGGGTGAAAACATGTTGCTTTTATGCTGCTGTACCAAGACTCGATTGCTAATCAATCATTCAATTGGAGTCTCGGTACAACTGCACATGAATTAATAAAGTGCAATTCCCTGTGCTCACATATTATTACTTTTTACTTGCACGTGAAGTGCTGTGCAATCCTTGTGCCTAAATACAAATATACATTTTAAAACACTTGTGTTACACAGACCCGTTTATATCCCGTGTACCAATGTCTATACACCAACATTTAACACACCACATGCAACACATAACAGATAATATACACAGGGGAGGGCACTTTGTCACAGTAAGTCATTTCTTTTTATGTTGTCTGTTTTTTAAGAGACTTTGATACTGAAACTCTGACAGGTAGCAAGGAATCAAGGTAAAGTTTTAGTTTAGGAATCCATGGTTATAAATCAATTGCAAAAAAATTAAGAATTGCAAAAGTGTATAATAAATATTGCAAAAGCAAAGCAGCCCCATACAATTGGTTAGGCAGATATAAAGATAGACAGACTGCAGCGATTATAAACAATGGCTGGCTAATACAGCAGGAAAAGAACACACCCAACCCACTGCTTATTTTTGGCAGAAACACTCTAAACAGCGAGGCGGGGTGTTCAGTACAGTAGTTAATAATGTTATTAACTATGCCCTTTACAAAAATGTAATTATTGAATCAATTATCCCGTATTTATGTTGATGTAGATAATGAGGGATTGGATAGATTGAAATCGCTTTTCGATTTAACCATAGCAGACCTAATGCTGTATATCTTTACGGGAGTAGATCATTCTTACACACGCAACTTGCAACAGTCAGTGTTGATAAGCCCCCAGTCCCCTTCAATACTGCACATGGCAAACAGCAAGAGTTATAGCAGTAATTGTGCTTCTCTGCATGAAGCACCTGGCAGAGACCCCACTGTGAGCATTTCAAAATAATTTTTAATGTAAGCCTGCAGTGCTGCAGAGATAATCCACACTGCAACAATGTCCATCCCCATGGGGCAATTCAACTATAATCTTGTGGAAAGGAGGGCGTTCAGGATTACAAACAGCTTGCACTGATTAAACACTGAGGAGTATTTATTAAAGTCAGAGAACTGTTTATTGATATAAACTGAAACTTTTCTCAAGTTTATCATTATATTACATCTCATTGAAGTTGTGTGTATGTATGTGCAACCCCACTCTGCCTGCAGAGTGCAGTTAAACAACAGCTAGCATGTATGCCTGACTGGGCCTGATGTAAGGCATGTGGAATTAACACTCCTGATAGAACAAACTGACTCTACTGGTGTAGCACTGAGATGGTAAAATCTGCTAATCCTTCTAATGGTAATCCCATAAACAACATAAATTGAGTAATAAAAGCAAGTATTGAGCCCCCACTCTAAGTAATGCAAAACACCTCAATTAAGATGTCTGGTAGTACAATTACCTAGAGAAACCTTGTCAACCTCAAATTCAGCAACTTGAACCCAAAATAGTTAAATACCTTGATTGTAAATTACCTTCAAAATTGTTATCTTAAAAGTTAAGCATGCAAACACAGAATACAGTTCACAACATTTTAAATGAAAAAAATAAACTATTTATTTAGTTAGATTCTTTTAACGGAAAATCAAATATCTAACAAAGAAATTCAAGACACATTTAACAAAATCACACAAATAATAGTCAGCAAATAATAATAAAAGAAATATGTCCTGTACCAGGCGGCGTGCGTTGGAGCTCTGTTGGTGCACTTAAGTGATTAAATCAGAAACCTTCGTTTGTTTGCCTTTTAACTCGGTACTCACAAACCCAAACTGAAACGGTGAAAACTGGACAAACACAAGGCCCTCCTAAAGTCGTCAGAAAGAGAATCGCTTTCTTCTCTCCAATGACATCCAAGTCAATGGCAACAGTGAAATCCTCTTCAGCTATCCTATCTGTCCTCCCCATGTCTTGTTTTAAAGCAAGTAGTCTTAGCTGGGTTCTTTTTTTCTGCAGGCTTGAATTTAAATAAGCACTGCAAATCTACACCTTCAGCCAGAGTCCATTTAAACACAAGCTATTTTCACACAATGAAAATAAATGACTTGATAGTCAAAGCACATAAAGACTAGATGGTTTTCACACAGGATCCGTTCAGAGAGTCTAAGGAAGAGTCCTATTTGGAGTAATTAAAGGAGATTTCCTCTGAGCTCAAAACGAATTTGAGACTCGCAGAGTTCTCGCCAGCTTGCATATTCTTCACAGTTACCCCATCCTTTCAGTGTCTCTCCTGAAATAAACTGCACAGCATGCCAGGTGAAAAGAAATAAAATACAGAGCGAGAAAAAAAACACAAACAGAGCACCAGTTTTTTTTTTTTTTTTTTTTTTTTTTTAATTTTATTTTATTTATTTTTTTTTACTTCTGAAGCAGTTATCTTTACAACAGTGAGTTTTATTTTTATGTGTAATGACAGGATTCTTAAGGGGATGGGGCTTCCCAGTAGAGTGTCATTGTTAAAATGTTTACATTTGTAAAGTTAAATTATGATATGAATAAACATGAATTTCTAGTTAGTTAAAGCTTAAGTTTCTTAAATTCTTGTATACCTTACCTAAAAACAGTAACACTTTATTTCAATACAACTTGCTTGCATTGTTCCTTAACACAATCTACATAACACTAACATGCATAATACTTCATAATCCCTTTGAAAAACTACACAAGAATTACTTATTGTGACAGTCTCAGAATTGTACTTGAAACACTAAAGTTTAAATTCTTGTACTCCTGGATTTTAACAAATGTTGTAACAAAGATTTATACTTCTATGCATGTGTGTCTAAATCTTTATGAAGGAATATGCAGTTAAACAATTGTATGCAGCTTTTGTGAGGGTGTTATGAATGCTTTTGTGAGGGTGTTATGAATGCTTTTGTGAGGGTGTTATGAATGCTTTTGTGAGGGTGTTATGAATGCTTTTGTGAGGGTGTTATGAATGCTTTTGTGAGGGTGTTATGAATGCTACATTCTGTCCAATATACAGTAACATCCATAACTATTAAACATTTAATAGGTCTGAATTTAGAAATAATAAAAGAAACAAATTAGGTGGCAAATGTTTTGAATAGAAGCCTTGTTCAATGTCTTCAAATGGTGGAACATCCAATATAAAGCAAGCACTGTTGTTAAACTAGTGCTTTCAACAGTGTACTTATACAAAGTATGCCAATAACTAACCGAAACATGTTTATTTGATTTAGTTTCTTCTAAGTTAAATATTTCTATATTTCACTATTGACTCAAGGTAAACTATAAAAGCAGGTGTAGTCAACAGAATAGAGAAAAGTATACCATTTTGGAGAAAAAATTCTAAAGGATTTCAAACAAAAACAAAAGTGTATAAAACAGACTAGCTATGTGTACTTTAAGTATAATCAGTATGTGTCCATGTTTTCTTTCATCTTTGCACAGCTGCAACACAGTTCCAGGCAACAATACCATTAAATAAAGCAATGTGAATTAACGAGCCATCTCAAGGCTGTGGCACTCTGCAGAAAGAATAGTCTGCATTGCTCATCTCATCTGGAATGATTAATTCACAGCCTTCACATGAATAAAGACGATTGATATGGCAATCCCTCCCTCCTCAGGAAGGCTCCTTGTCCTAATTACCATAAAGACTGCCATTTTAGTACCAGCTTGAATATTATGCTTTATGTCCTCTGACACGGACACAATCCAGTTATGTGACATGCAGCGAGCTCCGTGACACAGCAACATAAATGCCATTTCCATTCAGAGGCGATCCCTCTGATCTCGGCTTGCTCCCGCTCTCTGTCTCAGAGAGCTTAGTGTATGTATTCAAACAACTACAGTATGAATAATGACACCAAACATCTCGATCTTATTTACAGTCAGTGCAGGTATGCTCAAGGAGCTAAATGTTTTGCAGGGAGACTAATGGTTGTAGGACTCATCTTTTGTGCTATCACACACATACACACACACACATACACACACATACATCTGGGTTACAACCTTGTCAGGACACCATTGATACATTATGATTTAATCTTGTACAGCATTATTGTGATCTATATTGGACACTTGAAAAATAAATGACTCATGCCAGCTTGTCCTGGTTATTTTTTAATCATAAATACCAAATGATAAAATAAGTCAAGTAGATTCTATATGTTTTCCCAAGTGCCTTTATTATGACACTACAAAGTGTTACAGAACGTCCTGCAGCGTTGACAAGAAACACATTACCTTTGCTGTGTCTCATCTTCTCTCGCAGCTGTACATTTACATAAATCAGCTATAAATACTGTTTTCAACTTGTATTGGGCTTGCATGCTCCCTCCTGCAACAATACTAGTGCACTGATTTAAAAGAGTAGTATATTGTGAGAAGAAAAACAGGCTGGGTTGCAGGAGGAAGCATTATTGGGATACACTGATGCTTGTGGGAGAAATTTCTCTCTCTAAAAGCTGAGCAAGGTCTTATTTAACTGACCCAGGAAGTGTGAATAAAAATATCAAAATAAGTGTGACTTTTAAAAAATGTACATGCATATTGAAGATATAAGAACAACTCAGGATACAGCAGTCAAAGCAAGAGCTTTTCAAACCTCAAGGATGCAGACCTAAGTGTGAGAGATGCCATTCTAATATTATTAAACTGTACGGATTAACTTATAAATTAGGATAGTCATCACATTTTTCTCCAGTAGTCAGCTTTAACCTGACAAAATTAGCTAACTTTTTGATACAATAAATTGAAGGTGTATGGAGGGTACCATGAACAGATTTAAATTGCCAGGCATTTCATAAGTAAACATTATCAAACCTGCTTTTGGCTAAGATTGTAAACTTGGTTGCTTTTCTGGAAGGAGAATCCGCCCCTAACCAATATGTCATCAGCAAGCGCATAAAAGCTCTGTGTGTTATTCTTTCTTGTCACTTCTTTTAGTTACAGCTTCTCAGTCAATTGCTGGGAAGCCTGGAGGAAGGGCTGCCCTCAGCCAAAGATTTCCTGAGGTTTCCCCCTAAAAGAAAATTTAAAAGTATGTGAGTAGGGGGTTTTCCTTACCTGAGTGCTAAGCTGTTCGTATTTAGTAGTCTACGGGGTGCGTGGTCAGGTTGTAGAGGTTGGGCTCTGTCCCTCGGCGAGGTAATGCTCTGGGAGACGGGCCGTGTCTTAGTTGCTGATTTTCATTAAATTCAATATTTGGGCGTTAGGTGGCAGAGTGCCAGTGTGGAGAGTGTTAAATATTTATTATTATTCATTCATGGTTTGGCGGTCTCTTCTTTTCGGGGAGAGGTGGCTCTAGCCACTTATCTGCGACACTGGGATGCATGTAACTGTTCATGTTTTTCTAGCCGGCCTCATGCAGGTAGCCATCGGACACCCACGGACGAGGCCTCCAGCCAATTTTATCTCACCAATTGTGGGGTGCGTTAATTATTTACTATTCTCCATCCATGGTTTGGCGGCCTCGTCTTTTGGAGGGAGGTGGCTCATAGCCATGTCCTATCTGCAGCACTGGTATGCAGTAACTGTTTATATTAAATGTATATTTCACTCAGGCCCTGAGCGCCCTTCACAGTTATAAATCATCTGCAATTGCCATCGCAATCATTCATTCAGTGCCATTCATTTAAGCGGATTCTCCGTGCTGAAATGCCAATCCTAAGACAGCACTCTCACTAACTGCAGTTTTTAACCACAAGTGTCATTTATGTGTTGGCATGCTATTAAAGCAAATGTTAATGTCAAGTACACAATAAAAGATGCATACAAGGGGACACCTTTTTAAAATTACCACTCTGATCATTTCTATTATCTGGTAGAATACACTTAAGATAATTGCATTCTCTAAAGTTCCATTGCTAAAAACTACTGGAGTACATGTTTTGATCTCTACTCGAAACAAATTAGACAAAGAGATGGTTGTAAGAAGGTGTAAGAGAAGGTTTTGCATAGTTCTAAACAATAAGTCATATTGAAAAAATATAAATGTTCACTTACTGTAGCTCTCTAAAAAAAATTAACATTTCTTACAAACATACCATTAAGATTCTAATTTTGCACACAGTTTTTGAGTTACATTCATCCCTTGTCTTAAGACAAAATATATTTAAATGTAGGTGAAGTTAAATGAAGTTAGTGTAGGTGCCACAACAAGACTCACTGAATAGTCATCATTAGAGCTATTGGCCTATTACCACTGTTTAGATATGAAATCTAAAGAGCTTCATCACAGAGGTGTTGTGGGCGAGGTTTGCAAGCTCCATTTCTTACAGTTAGACACCATACCACCTGGACACACATGAACAACGAGGCATGCTGTAGCAAAAGGGAAGCAAATGCAAGCACTTCTACTCGCTGTATAAGACAAAAGACCAAGGAGTAACCCTTGCATTTGTGTGGTGAAAAAGTAACTGATTTGGCTTTCTGTTTATTTGTGTGATGTATAAAGAGACATAAAACAAGAAAATGCACGCCACATAGAAAAAAAAAAATCATTAACAGAATATCCTCATTATCTACCCTGAAATTAAACAAGGGCATAGCTCATTCCTTTAAGTCCTGGGATTAGTCTGGCTTCTCTTCATTGAATTTATGGGGACCAGAAGAGTATTCTAGCAATATTCTAAGGGCAAATCAAAAATTGAAGGTGACGAAACCGGTTCTATAATTAACAGGTTTCGTGGTGTTCCAATGAAAAATCCCAGTGAGTGATTTATTACGATATTTTGTGAGTCCCTGAAAAAAATCAATGTTAAAAAGAAGCAAGCCTACCTATACTGTGCTGATAATTCAGAACCAGTGCTCTCTGACAACACAAAGCCCCATGTCAAGTCAAAACACATTCTTCTTGTCCAAAGTCAAGAGAAGTAGTGACCTTTGTGATAGTTACTTTAATAAATTGAATCAACATCCATTACCTTTTCTGCAATCGGATTGTCATCTTCATTCTGTAAAAAACAGCAGCTTGACACTGGCTGAAAAACTATCAATCAGGAATCAGCAAAACATATAATAAATGAATTGCCAGTTGCATTTATGCTGGATCAGTGTTACAGTTACAATACATGTTAAAGTCCAGTGGTTAAATTCCTGGGCTTGTAACCAGAAGGTCACTGGTTCAAATCCCACCCCTGCCATTGACTGACTCACTGTGACCCTGAGCAAGTCATTTAACCTCCTTGAGCTCCATCCTGCGGATGAGATGTTAAATCAATGCCCTATAATTCACAATTCACAGCCTACCTCTATAACACGCTTTGTAATGGTGGTCCACTATGAAAGGCGCTATATGAAAATAAAAAATATTATTATTATTATTATTATTATTAGATGGGGAAAATAAAGAAGTGCTTAATTTGACACTTCAGAAAATTGAACAGTAGAACAAAATACCTCAATGCCAAAAGATAAATCAAGAAAATCTAAAGTGTAATGAAGGATGGCTTGACGGAGCGGCTTTGATATATTAACCAGAAATGCAATCTGTGGAGATGCATCACCACTGTAGCTGCAATACAAATCTTTGAGGGATGTTGGGTAACTTTTCCTGTTGAGGGATAACAACTGTATAAAAAATTATATATATTTATAAAGCAATGACCAAAGTATACTATAGGAAACTTAGGCAAGGGTTCCAAACTATTTGTCTCTAACCCTCCATAACACGAGACCGCCTTGGTTGAGGACCAACCCAATTCCTCAGAATGTGAAATTCTCCTTACAAATCACCCTCTTTGTTTGTACTGTACTACACATACTGTTAGTGGAGCTTTGGAAATTAAGAATACACTTGTACAACAGAGTTGACATTAAGCTGACTGCAGTGAAACTTCTAGTGGAGCCACTTCGCAAAAAGGTTGACGACAATAAACACTTGGCCCAGAAATTACAACTACACACTTCCAAAGCAAGTTTCTTGACCATTGTACAAAAGAACCATGCTGACTTGCACAGCCTGGTTTACAGAAGTTCTGTAAACCTCACCAACTCTCGACTATACTGGACTATGTGGCACCCAATTGTACCAGTACTTGCATCAGCTTGTACTTGCACTGAACTGCTTCATACCCTGCCATATTCTACTACTGCTCTTAACTATAACTACTTCCTGTATCTTGTATTTGAATTTACTCTTATAGGTATCCGTATTCACATTTTCTTGTTTGTAATTGCTCTTATTTGAAATAATTCTCATCCATTTATCTTACTATGTGCTCTTACTGGACTTTACTTTTTCTATAAGTTAGCTGCTCTTAGTCGAACTCACTCTTAAATACAATTATATACTGTATTCTTTGTTTTGCTCTGTTGAATTTGATCTTTGATCTGGTTACAAATTTAAACTAAATTTGATCTTATTTGCTACTGATTTTATTGTACTTTATAACTGCTGTGATACTGTATTTTGTAACAATTATAAGCCTCCCTGGATAATAAATAAATAATGAATAATAAATAAAAAATAACTTATAGAGCTTTTAAACTCATCTCATCTTCAGGATCAGAATCTGTAATATACCTTGAGATCGACATCAATCTAACAGGTATAGACTGGCCACCTCTTATTAATGCCCACAGCCTATATAATTCTGTTGAAGAAAATACTGTAATCGTTTAGATTGCACGGCATCAATAGCCATGTAATTACAATGTTATAACCGGGTAACTGCCAATGGTGCCAGCTCTTTCACGGTAACTACTGTGTAATGGCATGGAAATGGGAACATCTTGTAATCCCCAGCAGTTACCATGTATGCGAAGGAACTATTTATAGTGACCCGGTCATTACCATGTTATTACATGGTTATGTATGCCCTGTAATCTACTGGGCTACCAAAAATACATTGATATAAACACATGTTATGTTTAGACTAGCTGAATTGCAAATATATACCATTCTTTTTTGGAACATAGTAAGAAATAGTCAGATATAATTCTAGCAAGTTTCTTTCTTGTTAAACAGAATGTAATAAAAGGTCTCTTCTGAAGTGAGGGAAATTTCTTTTCTTTTTTAAATTTAACCTATGATAAAAGTAGTAATCCCATTGTTGCAGCATTATTTATGCAGAGTATTTTTTTTTTTCAATTTTTGTAGGTATGACAAATTACGAGCTGCATATTTTATTCCACTAATTTGGCTCTAAATGATCCTAATCATAAAATGATAAAACTATACTACCTTCAAACCAAAATGAACAATCAAATAAATACATTTAAAAACCTGGTTTGGAGTCTGTGCATCATAAGTGCGAAAAAAGATGTCAAACTGTAATGTTTAATTTAAGCAATTTAAAATTTTAGCAGTTTAAAATAAATACATAAATCAGCAGCTTATCCAAATGAACTGAAATTGAGATGTAGAAATTCAACAACTTTTTGAGGTGTGGAATAAACTGACAAAGTACTAGGATTTCTGAGCTCACAGGTACATACAGAGAAGCTTAACTATCCCCACTCAACTGCTAATCCTAGAAAGAAGTAATGTGGGAAGGTGACACCAGTGTTATGAGAGATCTGCCAGAGTTAAACAACAAGGGTGAATAGGCAAATTCCACACAAAGACTTCACAGGCTGAATCTTTGCTTCTAGGGTTCAGTAGCTGTTTGAGATCAAATGCAACAGAAATATTGCCTTTATCTTAACTAGTGTATTATTCTTGCTGTTTAGATTGACTTTGTACTGTATACATTTTTGAGTCTCAAGCATCACATCCTGGTGACTTTTTAAACTCAGAAGTTTAAAGCACTCCTGTAGTCTAAATGTGGCTCTCACTACATCTGTTACATCTGAGTATAACAATTCACCTGTCCCCCTGCAACACTCTGCCTTCAGTGGTCATTGGAGAAAGGTAACATGTTGTACATCCAGTGTTGCAGGAGGGCAGGTTTGTGGTTGCACTCTGTCTACAGATGGGCGGATGTGTTTGCATTTTGTTACTCTCTTGTTTATCTTTTATTTGATTTTTTTGTATCCAGTTTTGATGGATTCCATCGTGCAGTTTGATTCTTTTTTGGTGTTTCATTGTGAAGTGCTTCAAGATGTTTTGTGATATTAAGATAAGTCGTCTTCTGCTTTCTTCTGATTATCATTATTATATGATTCAGATAGCTATATTGAAGCCAGAGGGCTGACCTAAAAAGTCAACAGGATGTGATTAGTCTGGTTAGGCAGCAAAAAAGACAAACATAACTTATGGAATAGCATTATCATAATTAATAAAGGAATCCATTTGACAGTGGCTCCATCTATAGTGCTCTATTTACTGAAATCATTTGAAAAAATTTTTTTAATTCAAATAGATTAACGCTTATTTTTTTTCTAGGGACGGGATCAGTTTCGTTGTTTAAACAACTTCAATGTAACCTAGTTAACAAACATATTGATTCACATACATATCTGTATTTGAATGTGTTCCAATGTCTGTCCTTCACAAACTTGCAGTACAGAGATTTGTAAGAAAGTCTCATAAATCAAGCAATGACAATGAAGCATGTTAGTGTTCTCTCCGGGATTTTAAAGGGCTAGGCGGTTGGAAGGGGCAACACGCATTTGGGTTGGAAGTGTAGTTGGGGGCACTTTCATTTCAGTAACAAATTTGACACCAATTCCTGAAGGAGAAGGGAAGGATCATATTCAACTTTTGAAGGCACAAAATGGTAAAATTAGGGATCTGTGAAATTATTCTGAAATGTAAGCACTTTCATTTTTATGGATTGTCATGTTTAAAAATGAAGCATGAAATATATTATTTCTGTTCATAACAGTACTGGAATGCTGTTTTTAGTCACCATCAATTTTTGTAGATCATTTAAAATACAAAGTCTGGACAATTAGTCCCAACATGCCTCTTATATTACATTTATTGTACAGTTCTTGCAGTTCTACACAGAGTATTAGAAGTGCACATAAATCTACAGTATTTATTATATTGCAGTAACATGTTGGGGTAGATGCATATTTTCCATTTCCAAATGACTAGCACATGATATATATTCCTTTGCTAGAATACAATACAATCACTTTACTGCAGCCTAATTAAAGCTTAATGTTGTACATCGTAATTTACATTTCTTTTCTAGCAGATGCATATGATTTTATGAAACTCATATATTTAAGCAGGAAACAGATGCCTACATATATCTATATAACTATGTATATAAAAAATAATAATGCAGTTTGTATAAAATGTCAGTTTCAAAAAGCAATTTTCCTTACTTACTCAAGTGTCTAATTTACCTAAATGTGTTAATATCATGCACTATGCTGTATTTTGGCGCAAGATACATTAACTTTTAACAATCATTAAGAGAAAGCAAAATAGCATCTGAACTGCGGAGATGCAAAACCTAACAAAGCATGCTTTTTCATTGCATCAATTGTGCTTTTCCCAGGAGGGCATATCATTTCCCTGTTACTAAATGAAAAGCATTTCTAGTTATTTTGCACTTTTATCGTAATCATGCTACATTAAGAAGAACAGGATGGCTGCAATTATGGGAATTAAAGCCTGAATGAAGCCAAATGAACTCATCAGATGGGATAACAGCTCTCCAGCTTTGCACAGTGGGCTTTGTCTCCTCTCATTTGATTGAAGTGTCAGGCAAAAAAACAAGTAATAAATGATAGTGTCCAAAAAATAATAATAATTCTACTCCAGTTCATAGCTGTATCAGTGTAAGGTTAGACATAAACTAAGAAAGGGTTAACAGTAATGATGAACTGGATTTAACAGAAATAGGTTGTTTTTGTAAGAAGAGGCAAACTATCTACATTGTAACAGCTATAAATACTAAATGTGTTGTCCATACCAGACTAGACTAGAAGATGCATGTGCACAGGGGGGGGTTGCATGTGTGTATGTATGTGTATGCATTATTGTATATGTATTATTACTGGATTTATAGCAATTGTTTTATAGTTGTTTTATTGAATATGGTTTACTTAGGCATCTCTTTGTATTAGTGCTTTCACAATTGAGATGCACCTGTGCTGGCCATGTGGGCACAAAGTCACTAAACTAATGACATTGATATTTTATGAGAAGCAACAGTACATTTAAGGCTGGTTGCACCTGGAAGTGTGGACAGTTGATTATCAGAAACATTGCTGTTAGCTACTATTAGCAAGTTAACAACAACACGTCACCAAGGTTGTGCAAGAATACGTCTAAACAGAGCAAAACTTTGATAATGCTTAGAGACACATGCCTGAATATTCCTGAACACCTTATTCTTGTATATAATGATTAAGCTGTAAAAGTGTGACTTTTATGATTGTTGGAATCAATAAAGGAAACGTGTTAAATTCTGCTTAAACTATTCACAATACACTATGCAAGTGGACATCAAAGCTGTGCCATTTTGATATGTCCGGGACGACATCAACATAATCTGTAATACTGCAATACCAATGTGTTGGTAGGTGAAACAAAATTGATTTAAATCTACTGCTCTGTACTGTCAATTAAAAATGGCAAAAGCAGCAATAAAAATAACCCTTTAATTCATTTTACTGGCTGGTAAAATACAAAAAATATATAAAAAATATAAACACTGTCACGTTTTAGCAATAGAAAGTGCATCAGAGGAACAAGTAGTACGTGTTTAACTTTGAAAGACGATTTGAAACATTTGAAAATGATCCACTGGAAACAGGACAAGCATTGTTGGGTTTATCCTGTAGAGTCATAGCATGTGTCCAGTCCACTCCCCTGGAGTTATTTACTGCTTTATTTATTTGGTTTATTTGATTCACGATTAGTCCCCATTTTTGTATTTGTGTGAAGCACCATCACTGTGTTCCCTTTATGTTCTGTGAAAGTACCAACATTTGCTCAAACTCCTGACTCTTGATCATTTTAGCAATCTATTTGAGGGTTTTTAAACCTAGGACTTTTGCACCCTTGCTCTCCTACACGAAGGGGACATTCTATCTCGTTTCAGACAGACCTTGGTGAAATATGTCCCACATCCAGGAATGTGGTCCTGTATCATGCTTTTTAAAATGTAGCATTGATTGTTTCCACTACTTGTACAAACAATCACTTACCCTGTTGTTAAATGTTCAAACATGAATCGTCTAAGATGAAGAAAGAAACCATTGGGAAACGTCTTTACAAGTAGCCTAAGCTATTTCGCTAAAACGATGAACTACATCTGGCAAACTAGTTTGCAGTGTGCAGGTGTAGAGGTGATGCAGTGCTCAAGATAATGACAAACAACAAAGTTACTGATGAAATAATGGTTTTATTTGTAATCCAACGTCACTTGACAACAGTAAATAATAATAACTGGCCATATACAATGATATAAATCCATAGGTTAGCCATCTAATAACAACAAACAACAAAGTAGATTTTAGACAAGAGAAAAAAAAAAAAACTCACGATAACAATATGTTTCTCCTTTAACCATACAAAGGAACAGATCACCTCACTACTTCCCCTTATATACCGTCAGTCACGCCCCCTTGGTTAGAGATTGCTACCATTTCTACTCCAATCCGTGGTTGCCACATTACCTCCTTTCCGGGTCGCCCCATTTCTAGATGGCCGACTTCCACCTAACCCTGCAAATTAATTATTAGCCCATCCAGTCCAGGGCACTCTGTTCGCTTTACACAGCACCCTCACAGGTCGGGAGGGAGACTTACCACCAAGAATCATTTTGTCTCTATCAAACTACACTACATTCAAATTCCCAGAATCTGGTTACCTCTGATCCTGTACAATAATTGTGAAAACCTTATTATTCAGCTTTTGTTTTTTGTCATTTTATAGAAGACCAACCTAACACCCTAACATGCAGTTTACATAACATGTCAGCCTGGGTTTATTTATCTAATCCAGCTTCTCTCCATCCACCCACAGCAATGATGTAAGCGAGCTTATGGATTCAAACTTGTTTTGATGTCCATTGGAATACAGCCCCCCATAAACATTTTAGTTCAATTTATGTTACTATATATACAGTGGCTCTGAAAAGTATTTACCCCCCTTGGACTTTTCCACATTTTATTGTGTTACAAAATGGATTTAATTAGGTTTTTACCACTGATCAACACAAATAAAGTCCATAATGTCAAAGTGAAAAATAAAATCTACAAATTGTTCTAAATTAATTACAAATACAAAAAAGAAAATAATTGATTGCATAAGTATTCACCCCCTTGAGGCTATATATTTGGTAGAGGCACCTTTGACAGCAATTACAGCCTTTACAGTCTATTTGGATAAGCCTCTACCAGCTTTGCACATCTGGACACTGCAACTTTTGCCCATTCGTCTTTGCAAAATTTCACAAGCTCAATCAAGTTGGATGAGGACCTTTGGTGAACAGCAATTTTCAACTCCACATATTCTCAATTGGATTGAGGTCCGGGCTTTGACTAGGCCACTCCAGGACATTAACCTTTTTGTTTTAAAGCCACTCCAGTGTAGCTCTTGTTGTATGTTTGGGGTCATTGTCCTGCTAGAAGATGAATCTTCTCCCAAGTCCCAGGTCTCTTGTAGACTTCAGCAGGTTTTCCTCCAGGATTTCTCTGTACTTTGCTGCATCCATTTTGCCCTCTGTCTTCAAAATCCCTGATCAGGCCCTGATGAAGAGAAGCATCCCCATAGCATGATGCTGCCACCATCATGCTTCACGGTAGGGATGGTGTTCTTAGGATGATGTGCGGTGTTAGGCTTGTGCCAAACATAACGCTTAGTGTTGAGGCCAAAAAGCTCTATTTTGGTCTCATCAGACCATAGAATCTTCTTCCACTTGGTCTCAGTCTCCCACATGCCTTCTGGCAAACTCTAGCCAATATTTGATGTGAGTTTTTTTCAACAATGGCTTTCTTTTTGCCACTCTCCCATAAAAACCAGTTTTGTGAAACCCTCGGGCTATTGTTGCCGTATGCAGTGTCTCCCAGCTCAGCCGTGACTACTGAGGACTGTAACTTCTTTAGAGTTGCCATAGGCCTCTTGGTGTCCTCCCTGACTAGTGCTCTTCTCGCCCGGATACTCAGTTTTTGAGGAAGGCCTGTTCTGAACTTTATTGTGCGCCGGGAGATATTCAATGCCTTAGAAATGTTTTTATATCCTACCCCTGATTGGTGCTTTTGAAGAACCTTATTCCGGATTTGCTTTGAATGTTCCTTCGTCTTCATGATGTAGTTTTTGTTAAGAAATGTACTAACCAACTGTGGGACCTCCCAGAGACAGGTGTATTTAACCTGAAATCATGTGAAACACTTTAATTGCACACAGGTGGACTCCATTCAACTAATTATGTGACTTCTAAAGACAACTGGTTGCACCAGAGCTTATTTAGGTGTGTCATAGCAAAGGGGATGAATACTTATGCAATCAATTATTTTCTGTTTTATATTTGTATTTAAATTAAAACAATTTGCAGATTTTATTTTTCATTTTGACATTATGGACTTATTTTGTGTTGATCAGTGGCAAAAACTCCTAATTAAATCAATTTTGATTCCATGTTGTAACACAGTATGTGGAAAAGTCCAAGGGGGGTGAATACTTTTGAGAGCCATTGTATTCTCTATGCACTAATGCAGTGTAGTATAATTCCATTACAGGTTAAATAGTCTAGTTTGTATGCAGATCATTTTCAAACGATGTCCTTAATTATTCAGTTGAAACCTGGAAGTGAGGTGTCATGGTGCCCTTCCTCTGTATTAATGGGAACTGTGTATATATTTTAGTACTGGAATAATTAGTGTTCAATAGGTGTGCTTTGTAATGAAGTTCTGTGTATGGCCATTATTAATGTGGCTTTCCCCCAATAAAATGTGTAAAAGTCTGAGGGGAGTGAATACTTTTGAGATCCACTATATATAGTCACCTTTTGGCTCACCACACAGGCTCTCCCGGGTTCTTCTCCCTTCTGAATCACGACCCAACACACAGGATTGTACTGATAACAGCGCTCATGCGCACTTTTAATAAACACAGAATGAAAATAAACACAAAACAACCACCTAGCTCCTATTTGGAGCACTAACTAAACATAAACAGGAACCTAACTATCACGCAGGATGGCTAAACCATTTACCTGCTACAAACATTCAAAAACACACCCTCACATAATACCTCAATACGACTGCTCACTCACACAGTCGGGCTCTTCTCTCAGCAGCCCTGAACAGACTGGCTGCCTCTCTTAAATACCCTGCACCTGGCTCTAATTTACAATTACCACCAGATGCAGGGGATAACTAATTGAACTTTGGTTAAGGTGTTAATTTGGGGTAACCCCATAACACCCAATGTGCATTCTCCATGGTGTTTTAGCAGGGAAGGATTTGAACCCCCTCCCTGCTATATATACTATATAGATATATATATATCTATAGATATATATATAATATATATATATATAGTTTGTTTGAGGGTCAAATCCGGATTAACTAATTGTAAAATTTAGTAGTATTTTAATATATTCAAATATAGTCTTCTTTACCCTCAAACCCATTGGGGCAATGCTGACAAAATGTGTGTAAAAGGAGCAATTGTCATATTTTAATTGCTTTGAGGTGACTGAATAAGTAATCATGATGCATTAGCAAGTAAGTCTTATGAGAAAACGCTGCATTTTTGTATATTTTATTATTATTATTATTATTATGTAAAGGCTACAGGAGAGAGATTTTTGCAAAGAACTGTTTAAGCATTTTGTGTGAAAGAACGAAGATAATTTTAAGCAGCACTGCTTTAGTTTATAAACTGGCTTAGCTTACTAGCATATAGAAATTATTAATTAATGTATTGTAGCTTATTTATAACCACCTTAGGTAGAATTGTGAAAGCTGTACTAACATGTTACTCATATGAATAGAATTGACTGATGTGTATTTTCACTGTATTAAAAAAAAAGGTTTTCTTGATTTATTAATAAAGCCATTAAGTTTAACAGTCCATATGAATTCTTAACATACAAAATAATTGCAATAACATTAACATTCATTTTAAATTCTGTTTGCTAAAAGGGGGCTCCCGAGTGGCGCATCCGGTAATGATGCTCCACATGGAGTGCAGGTCATTGGTTCAAGTCCAGGATATTCCACTGCTGACCATGGATGGGAGCTCCCAAGTAACAGCCAGGGTGTCTTTGGCTCACATTGTGCCCCCTGTAGACTGGCCGGGTGCCTATGGGCATGCCTGTAAGCTGCTCAGAGCTGCATTGTCCTCCAACGCTGTAGCTCTTGTTTCAGTGCAGGGGTGGTAGAGGTGAGCTGAGCCTAAAAATACAATTAAAAAATAAATAAAATTCTGTCCACTGTGACTGCTGTATCTCTTCATATTGACTGTTGTGTAAATTATATTGGCATCATGTTATCTATGTCACTCTCTCCCATGCTGAACTATAACTCAATATCTCGTTAAATATGTTCCACTGAAAAAAGTAAAATATGAGTGAATTACTACAATTCACCAGTAATATTCTGTGAGATTTATAGAATGAATATATATTAAAAAAAAAAAAAAAAAAATCAGCTTTAAAACTGTAGTTATAAATACAGCCTTCTCCCTTTTCCACAAAGAAGAAATGAAGAAATGATCAGTTTAACCCTGAGGTCTGTACTGAAGTTGGGGATCAGCCAATCCCAAGGTTTGTTCTGTGCATTTGTTTTATTGAAACTGGTACTAAGATAATATAGACAGCAGTGTGGTCCAGTTATAGGAAAGTGGTTAAAGTCCAGGGCTTGCAACCAGAATGTCCCCAGTTCAAACCCACCTCTGGCACTGACTGATTCACTGTGTGACCCTGAGCAAGTCACTTAACCTCCTTGTGCTCCATCCTGTGGATGAGATGTTAAATCAATGTCCTATTGTAAGTGTAACTTCATCTAATGCACAGTTCACAGCCTACCTCTATTACCTCTTGGTAATGGTGGTCCACTATGAAAGGCACTATATAAAATTAAAGAATAACTGGAGATGGGGTTGCTATCTGTCCATGTTCCCAGTTTGAGGAAGATGTCCTGGGAATTCAATATGCCTTCCTGGGACACTAAATACCTCCACATCAGTGTTTCCTAGTGAATGAATGTAAGGTTTCTAAAGAGATATTAAACTTCACAACCCCTCTTCCATTCAGAGGTCCCATTTTTTTTTTGTACCTCAGAGGTGGCAACCCTAACTGTAGATGATTCTCAGACAGGACCATGCTAGCTAATACTCAGCTTACTACCAAACTAAGAACTGAAATTAGTTTGTTGCAATTGATCAAATGACATTGAATAATGGAAGGCAAGGTAATTTGTTTTCCCAGTTTCTATGCATTGGAGTAGTTCAAATGATGAGTAATGTAGTTGTTACTCCCTCAAAGAGATTATCTTTTTGTCACAAAGTATAATCTATTGTTGCAAAGTACCAATCAAGTTAAGTGGATCATCCAACAAGACTACAAGGGTTCTGAACCGAAAACGTTTAACAAATTAATTGCAATTGTTGTTTTGTTCTGTTTATTTTTTTATCTTTAATAAGCAGGAGATCTTATTTTCGGAAGCTGTAAAATTGGTAGATTTTAAAACTGTAGTTCACGGCGGTACTCAAGTAAACTTCCATTAAAAGTAGTCAGTTACAAATGAATGTCAACTTGTAATTACATTTAGATGTGTATCAGTTTTAAGCACTAAAGCCTTTCATTTTTAATTTGATTCATTTATCGTTCAAAAGGAAACTGTCACTAGTGAAGGTTGGTAATGAAATTGAATTCCCTAAGCAATATTTTAGGTTTTGAAACTGATGAGGGTGATGGAATCTTCCTTTGGTAGTTTTGTAGCAGAGTAGTGCTTGGCTCAGAGCAGTCAGTGTGTGCAACTCTTACTCTATTACATGTTTGAGTTGGACGCTTCATCAATAACCATGCTTCTGTTCACTGTCTGTTACAAGTAAGCTCCCTTAAGCAATAGAATCCCAATTAGAGGGTCTTACTATTGATCACATCAGGAAGGTAAGAGTTAGGGCTAGGGTCATTTCCTTTTTTTATTCCAATTCCGATTCTCTTTTAATCAGTTAAAATTGCTTCAAAGGAATTCATTTGAAGTACTTAGAATTGGAATTGATAAAAAAGGAATTGACCCCAACACTCCAAACCTGGTAGGAGTATAGTACACTGTTGCTGTACAGACAAGGTTAACTGCCAAAGTAATTCCCAATAATCAGGTCTTATTGCAATTAGAATCTGGTAAAACATAGCATTATTGCTAATTTACACTGTTTTACTTTCCTTTCATTTTGCTTTTTAAAAGCCAGATGTTCTATAAAAGTTCAGAAGTTAACTACCGTTTAAGGTTTCAAATTCATTAGTCTGCAACTCTTTTCAGAATTTCATACCATCTCCGGTAGGTAGTTATTAAATTAATATAAAGAGTTGTGCTACCTAACGAAGGTCTAGGTCTTTTGGCACAGAAGACAGACAGCATTGTTCTCTGTACCTGGAGACTGGTTATCACTGGCTGAATATGAGGGGTGTGCAATGGTCTTTAGCAGCTCTATACCGTGATGCTGACATTGATAATAACCTTATTAGTATAATCAATGATCAGAATTATAATTCTTTGTATTGAAGCAGGTTACAATAGTCATGTTGGGCTTGACTTGGCTCATTATGGCTTCAGAATTGTAGTCGCAGAGCCTAAAGTTTAAAGTTGCCATAGCTTCGTAGCTGAAGGACATAAGCCTTTATTTCTGAGCTTTTTATTTTTTTCCACTAAAGATTTGTCCAGCAAGTGTGTATTGTTCATATTGCATCAGCAGGTTGAGTTAGCTATTGCCAGGACTGGCAGCAGGTAGCGTGAAGGCACATTGTGCCGTGTACAAGGGTCAAAGCTTCAATAAATCCCCTATTTGCTGTTGCTGACCTGACCATATTGTTTCAAGTCTCCTTAACACCCTGCTCTAAAGTAATGACATGCAGTAGGTAATACCTCCAACCTCCTTGTAAGAATAGCATTGCTCAAACTAAACAGACCTTCCTCTCCTGCTCCCAGTCACATAGTGTGACAAAAAACTGAAAAGGTGTTGATGGATGTTTTTGCCAAGATGGATTTCAACAGTGACAGTAAAAATTCAGAGATCTCATGTTGCTATGCAAATTACATTTTGCCTTTTATGTATTTTTAGTCACACATTTGAAACAAATATTTTATGTGAAATTGCACAGTGTGATGTGCAGCATATGAAGTCACAGCATTTTCTGTCATCGTGGCTGTGGATGTATGTGTGTATCAAGAAATGTTTCTGACTTCCAACAAGTAATGAAGAATCACATGGGACAGATAATGTGGAGAGGACTATCTTCAAAGAAGATCATTCTGTATTTTCTTCTGTCTTTTCCCTCTTCAAACCTAATTGTGTTTCTGCTGGGTTTTTTTTTTTAATCTTCATAGCATTAGTTTTCTGTTTCTCTTCCAGCTTCCTGTACCACTTACATTTCTAGCTTTTCTTTCTCATTGTGTTTCCCATCTATTCAGTCAGTGATAACATCACAAGGCCCGTCTATTGAACAGAGACAAAACTATCCTATTCAATGAGTCACGAGTTGACCAAAGCACATAGAAGCACAGACAATGTGTACAGAATCTATTTTCCCTGTCCATCTCTCACTGAAGAGATAAGCATTACTAGCATCACAATTACCTGTCAGCTGCCACTAGCCTCTTCTGCAAAACAGAACTAAATATGTTTCGCTTGACTTACAAAACACATTAATTTGAGAGTATGCTGTGGCGCACAGTGGAACATATTTCCAGGTATGGTACATAACTCTGATAATTTGTCAGGCTTCTCCTGAGCCTTATAAAAATGGGGAATGGGATCCAATTTGGATCAGTTACAACTGAGTACACATAATACACTTCAAAGACAGCTCTCCAGATGTAGCATCACGTTATCCAGGGTTGGAGATGTTTATATTGAAAAGGTTGAATGCAAAATAAACCCTAGTTCTGGAGTGCAGTAGCCTGTGATTGAGGCCCTGTGGAAACATGTGATTCTGTGACACCTTACCTCATTATTTACCCTTGGCAAACCCATTATTTGCCCTTGGCGACAGAGTTTGGACAAATTAGAGTTGTTGGAGTTGAAGCTAGGGCTGAAAAGGTTATTTCCTGATACTTCATATTAATGTACGGTAGGTTCTAGTTTAATGATCTAAAGCAGGACATTCATATGACTCATTGAGCCCCTCAGTAAGTCTCTTTTGAAGTATCCCATATTTGTTTTAATGGGTTTGAAAAAACTCCCAGGACAATCTGCAGGCTTCAGAAGAAGAAAGTACATAATGCAGAAAATGAATGTGTCTAATGAGCAAAAACCACCGAAGCTGTGCCTTAGCTTAGTTGATACTATCTGATACTATTTAAAGATGCTACATTTGTGTAGAACTCTACAAGGACTTCCTGGTAATCGGTATGACTACAAAGGTTAATAGCTTGAATCTAAGGAGTGTTCTAGAGCAGTTTGCTTTGGTTTCTCAGGACATCCTCTTCAGATCAAAAGTAGCTTATAGTGTTTCTAACACTTCACACTATATAAGCAAACATTACATATGCATGTCAGACCAACAGTGTTGTGTATAGTTGATTTAGTTTCTTATTCAAATGTGAATATTGTGTTTGTTTATCTTGCAGTTCCCAGCCTTTTAACAGCTCAGGTTCCAAATTGCAAAGTCATTCACAGCAGTCAGTTAGAAGACACACTTATACGACTAGATTCATTTTATTGAATGTCCCAAAGCAATGTGGAAGGGTTTATCACCAAAAAATGTTACAAGGATTGAGTAAATGCATCAAGACCCATTATTAATAATGGAAGAGGACAGAAAAAAAGGTGGAGATTAATTGTCTGTCTGGTAAACGTAAAGGATATAATGCTTCCATCAAATCCCGTTGCATTCCTTCCAGGGTTGGGCTGTGATGGAGAATATTCCTGTACTCCTTCATTAATGCCTAATCCCCATAGTATAACAAAACATGTATTTAACACGGCTTAATAAAATAAATGTCCTTTTCTTTTTCTCCCTGCTCTAGTAGTTTAGTCCAAAGGTGGGGCTAACTAGTAGACTAGGGTACAGTCAGCACTCACATATCCAACCCTATAAAATTTTGATTTCAGTGACCGTTAAACCTGTGTGATACATCTGTTTATTTCATTTTGGCCGGTTCCGACCCTTTTCTGTTTTTCAGGGAACACAACAAGATACAGTATCAAATACATATCTGATTTAAAATAAGTAGGTTTCAATTTAAATGTAAGGGCTGGGCAAACCAGACACAGGCAGAGGGCGGGTGCGAACCCGGGACCTTTCACACTAAAGGATAGCATCAATACCGCTGTACAAAACAGCCAGCGCTATGCTTCAGTGCGAGAGGTCCCGGGTTCGTGTCTGCCCTCAACCTGTCAATCTATAAAAGCTAGATCACAACACCCACGTTTCGTCTTGAATTTTTTGTCTTTTACTCCTCCTCCCTACTCAAGCACTTCCTTTTATACTGCAAAGCAAATGCACAGGACTCCCTCTGTGGAGGCAGTGAAGCTCACTCCTCTTGCCTCCGGTTCTGGCTGTACCGCCCATATGCCAATACGGCAGAGGCTCTGGCCACACCTGTACTTTTGCAGCTCATGCATGATTTATCCTTTTTTGTTTGTTTTTATTTTTAAAGGGGCAGTGCTCTGTAGGTTGCTCAGAAACAAGCAATTTACATGTCTTAATATTGAAGAAAATTATATATACCGTTTCATTTTGAACATGGTAATAAAAACAATGACTTGACATGCTGATTTTGTGTGTGTGTACGTACCTTTATGCCGGACGCGCACAGAGAAATAGGAACACCCCGTCTCTTTCGTTAAGCTGTGTGAAAGCTTTCATCGTACAGTATTCTAAGAAACGAAAAATAAATAAATAAATAAATGTTACGTTGGTGTGAAAGGACCTTTATATTGTAGCAACCTGTGCTCTCGGAAGGTAAAGCAGAAGACGTCTTTCCAGGCCCCGCGTTCGCACCGTGGCAGGATTCCGTGGCTAGCCCCTCTCCATGCCTGAACCCCACCCCCTCTCTATCTCTGGTCCCGAAGCTAGACTTCTCTCTGTGCCTGAACCCACCTTCCTCTACTGCTCCCATTCCTGCAGCTCTCACTCTGTACCTCCCCACTTTCTCTCAAACTCCCCCCGACTCTCTCTCCTACTCTGTCACGCTGCCGGTCCTTATACCTCCCCCTGCTGCTCCTGCCTACTCTACCCACTAACCAACCGGATCTATCCCTGTTCCTTTCCCTATTCTGAGTGACGTGGTGGCACTTTGAACAATACACATAACATGTACACAGCACAAGACATACAAGACAAACAAACTGGACAACAAACCAGTCCAACAGACACAGAACGGCGCCCAGGTCGCTACAATATTATTGGTTTTGGTGTATTATTTAAAAGCTCTTCTGCATGTAGCTAAACCTACATTATCTGGTGGTCTTTCTGTGACAATTACGTGAATTCTTTATTTTTTTTCCGCCCGTGAAATCATTGCGCCAAAATCGTATCCTTAATAGCAGGGATTGATTTTATTCTTAATACAAGGGTGGGAACATACTGGGATAGAAGGGTAGCCTAGTTATAACAATTTATCTGTATGTATCTTGCATTTGTTGACCACCAAAATAAATCTGCACTGTTTTACTCCATTTTGGACTCCTGAATATTCCTGTTATTACACCAGCCACTGGGCCTCTCTACTTCACATGGGGTCAGTTCCTTTCTTTCCAATTCCAATTCCATTTCCTTTTTTTAAAATCAATTCCACCACACCATTGATCAAAACTGCAATTAGCAGTATTCTGTTAAAATGAGCTTCACACAGTGATAACAAATTACTTAAATCAAAGAAGTCCCTATTAGTCAATTAAATTGGTTTCAAATGAAAGCAATTGAACAATCACAACACTTACTATGTCTCTAAAATAACTATTCAAATTCCAAATCCTTTTAAGGGTTTGGAATTGGAACTGGGAATTGATTTAAAAAAAAAAAAAACATGTAGTATCAAATTAAACACTTTAGAACATGGTTTGTACATGAGCAAGACCAATACAAGGCCAACATGACCCACAAAGTAAATACAAAAGTATGGGATGTGATTAAACTAGTACATTGCAGTACAGATTGTACAGCCAGTCGGAGGTCGCTTTATAATTTTGTGGCTGAACTCTTTTGAACAGTATTAGATAGATAATGTTGTTAAAAAGCTTGATTTAAATTAGACCAAGCTGCTTGCCAAGCACATAATTATAGATTTGAGATTCTAATTAAAGATAGCCATTTATGCTAAGCAAGCCTAATAACTTGATGGTGTAATATGGGGAGTGTATCTGTCAGCAAAATGCATTAATTTATGATTAGACACGATCAACGTGTAAGGCTTTTATTTCTGAACATAAAATTCCCTCCCTTGTGCCTCCCCAAAACACCACATGGCATACTTTGACTGCAACAGTGCCTCTTGTAAATGTAATTAATTTATTCATACTGCTTGCTGGTTAATGCTGAAATCGAAAATCCAAAAAAGGTGGCACATTTTAACTCAATATGTTGCACTGTTTCAGAGGCTTTTAAAAAAAAATACACATGCAATCTAGTTCTAGTGCCAAGTGCGAGAACTTTAAAGAGAAATACACTTCAAATTACATTTTCTTTGTGTAAAATGCTTGCAATCATTCATGGCGACATTACAAGCACCCTCACTCACACACTGGTTTTTAAGCGCTGTTCATTTGTAATGTCTACTTTTTAAAAGTTAACTTATTTTCAATAAAATGCACAATACTCAAATGTTAAATACTTTTCATTGTTCTGTAATTGAAATTTGATTTCACTGTTACTGTAACTTCAATACAAACTGACAGGATGCATTTCGCTTAGATTCCTAATAATTCAAATTACTGATGACAAAAAAAATTGCTGGTCCTTTGAAATTCATATTAACGAGAATTTATTGTATTTCAGTGCACAAATAACAACATTAACAAAAAAGTCCCTATCTGATTGCAACAAGAATCCATGGATGTCAGAAATTTTACTCTAAAATGAAACTCAAAGCTTAATTTCTTCATTGTGTTTTGTATCATTCACACACGAATCACACACATTATATGGTAACACATCACGCTTGCCCCAGATAGGACAGGATGATGGTACACATAAGGGGAAACAGTAGCACAAGGGTTAACGTCTGAAAAGGGGAACTGAACAGTCTATTGGTTCTTCAGAGCTGACGGCAAGTCCCAGCATGCCCTGCTCCGGCCATATGCTAATTAGGTCCCTGATTCCTTGTACTGTTAGGTAATGTCATTTATAAAGTTTTTGTGTCAAGACAATAATGACTTGTGTGTGATGATATAAAGTGTTAAACTTCTTCAGGAAAGGATAAATACAATCAAAACTGTAATATACACGAGTGTTCCTTTGCTTTCCTTAGTAAAATATAACATCTGTTAAGCAATGAAATTTAGACCCGGGTCAACATTTTAAGAATTGTTAAAATGCACTAAAGAAAACGTGTATGTTACAGAAAGTGTGGGCACGCCACAGCATACAAAGTTTTTGAATGTATTACAACATATTTTGATGAAATCCAAAATATGTTTTCGTATTCTGCCATCTATAAAATATATCTTGTATTCTTGTAGGAATGTACTGCAATATATTTTGAATGTCTTCTAAATATATGAGAATATATTTTAAAATATATTGTACTATACAGCATATATTTAGGAAAGAGATTACACTATATTACCATGTATTTTTAATTTTAATTCTATTGCTTTGACAAATACTACAATATATTATTTTTTCTGTATGGGCTATTGGCTTTCATGTTCCCATTTGCCCCGACATCATTAAAAAAAAAAAAAAAAAAAAAACACTGACTTCCACTTTCAGCAAAAGGTAATGCCAGTTCAAACCTGGTTATCCTTGATTGGCTGAATCGGTTATCTTATAGCAAGCAAAGCCCCTGTGAAGCCCTTCAGACACCTTCTGACGCAGCCCATCAAGCCTCTGAACCCGGCAGCAGAGCATATGATGGTGGTGTAACTGACTCCCCATCAACTTCACTCATCTTCAATGTTTGTATATACACACACACACACACACACACACATTTACACCTGTAATCAAATCATAAACTATAAAAAATAATGCTAAAACCTGATCTTATTTTACAACAGTTAGGCCTACATCTTTAAAATTGCCAATTAACAACATGTGTTAATGTGTTAGTAAGCTAGTTGTTAGCAGTTAACAACAAAAGGTATTTTCGCAAAGTAGTCAGCTATAACTTCTGTGCTGTGAGCTGTGACAACTGAGTCATCTGTCTCTCTCTCCAGATGTCTGAATCCCATTAACCTGTCATAAAGTAGTTGAAGCTTACAAGTGTATTTGCACAAACTGCTTAATATGGGTTAAGAACATCTATTTCCAGTCTATTCAATAATG
Source organism: Polyodon spathula (assembly GCF_017654505.1). Lineage (NCBI taxonomy): Eukaryota > Metazoa > Chordata > Actinopteri > Acipenseriformes > Polyodontidae > Polyodon > Polyodon spathula. The sequence continues at coordinate 30,679,806 of NC_054546.1, forward strand.
TAAACGGTATCAGATATTAATACTGTAAGGGTTTAAATTCAAATTAAAACTAACATCTTTAGCAGTCTCTTGAAGAGCATCTTGTGATAAGTATGAAATGTCACAGTTATCCTGACTATTGGTGGTTACTGGTTACATGGTTGCACTTGGGAGTACCAGCTGTGAGAGACAATGTGTTTCAGGGTTATGATGCCACAGGGGTACTATAAACTAAAGAGTTTTAAAAAGTAACCAGAATGCGAGTATTGAATCAGAAAATGATATGCGAAGTGATTATAAAACAAGCAGAAGAATACATTAGCTAAGAAAACTGTGACATTTCAGACCAAGTAACTCTTTAAAAAAACATCAAGGCATTCTCAGCCACTCAAAACGGCAGATTTCAGAACTTTCCAATGCATCTTATTTGTGTTATCTTGTGCACAGTAGACATTGACTGCATTAACTGCGTGTAACAGGGCGAACCTGCAGCCACGCACAACGCAAGCGAGCGTCCTAACCACTATGCAAAAGAGCCAGGCTCATCTGCATTCTTTTAATCTCACCTACGAGGGACCGAATCTGTAACAGCAGTGCATCACACAACACTGCCTATGTAATGTACTTATTTTTTTATGTTTCGCTCTGCCCACCCAAAGTGTTCAAGAGGACTTATAACATAATATCAACTGTACACATACATTTATAATAAGATTACAGGATTGGTCTTGGTAACTTCATTTAATTAGTGGTATTTAGATCCACCACTGTTTAGATCAACTGATTAGACCTCACTGACTTCATAAATTGTGATTTCACAGGCTGCATGGAAATCGTGAAATTAGCCCAGTACTGCGGTTTTTACAATATTCTTAAGAAATACAAATACATTTCTTAATTATTATTTGCATTTGATACAAAAAAAATCATGCTAACGAGTACAGCTCTGCTGTGTGCCTGGTGTACTATTCGCCATGCACACAGTCCTACGCAGTGATTAAGTCATAACTATATGCAATCTCGGCAGGAAATTAAAATACTACACACTGTAAACAAGAAAATGGATGTCTCTAAAAAGGCTAAAAATGTGTCTGCAGCTGGTCACGTAAAGCAGTATCCAGCAGGAGTTTACACAGCGATGGAGGTAAGCTCTTCTATACGTTCTGCAACGTTACTGTAGCTCACTACAGAGAGTCAGCTGTTGACAGGCATTTAGATGCAAGTATTCACCAAAAGGTGAAAAACCAGAGGGGTACTGCGACTGCTTTACTTGCAAAGAAACATAAGCTATAGTAAAGTGCTTGAATAATTTTGACGTTGATTTTGATTGTCAGTGCATTTATCTCTATGTTTGATGTTTACAAAATAATAATAATCTATACACATAAATTGTAAAATAGTTCCATTCACATCCTGCAAAATACGATACTTGACCTGTGACACTGCCTTATTCACAATAACCCTGCTTCAAATTAAAGGAACAGAAACACGACTGAGAATGATGGCAGCTGCTGACTTTGTTCTGCTGCCCTTGATATTCTTCTCAAGATCGACTGCCTTGGTTTATGAAGTGAGCTGCTTGAGTGAATTACAGCCTTGTAGCAGACTCTCAGATACCCATTATTCTATTTGTAAGACATCTCCCCTCATGATGTTTAAAACATGCAATTATAGAAGTAAGTACGTTATAATCGGAAAATGAAAAGGAAAGCATTCCTTTTTTATTTAATTAAATGACAAAACAGGCATGCTTGAACCGTTTCTATTAACACAGAAGATGCTCAAAATGGCATTAAGCTAAAGTAATATATATTTAATAGCAATAATTTAAAAAATGGTTTGGATTTTTGTTCTCAGTAAATCAAAGAAATAAATCACCAATTATAAAAGTGGAATGTGTTGTGCCTTGCTCAGAGGGAGCCTAACAACTTCAAGAAAATAAATTTATTTTATTTAAACATTCTCTAGCCACAGTTACAACAACATCATTTGCTTAATTAGACCTTTTTTTATTGTTTTCAGCACTTAAACAGTTTGAGATTTTAAGTTCTATAAAATTGTGTAAGTAACTTGAAATCTACAAGATAAGGATTAAAAACTGTCCAAGTTTAGTTAACTAATTGAGAGCTCGGTTGGGATGAAAACCGTAAGACACTAGGGTCCACAAGGACTGGGTTTGGGAAAGCCCTGGTTTAGATCATTAAACTAGATCCCATAACATAAACTGTATCATATGCTGAAATATTTTTCCTTCTACATCTGGTACTGTAGCAATGCCTCAAGCTAAAGGCCACAATAGTACTGTGACAGAAATATAATGAATCGTGAAATATAATGAACCTCATCAACCTGTGAGGGCGCTAAGCAGCGAAAGTAGGGTACTTTGAACAGGCTGGCCTGACAGTTCTTTCCCAGGGTTGGGAAGTCGGTCATTCTGGAAGAAGGTGAGACTATGTTGCAAGAACGTATTGACCTGGAAGGGAAACTATGTAGCAGCTGCAGATTGTAGAGACAGCTGCACTCGTTTATCAAGGGGTTATGCGTGACAGCATAAAAGGGGCCAGAGAATCTCAATCTACTCCTTTGCTTGGTTTTGCATTTAAACTTGAAGGACCGAGAGAGACACAGTAACAACTGTTATAAAAGGAATATTTGTGAGTGTTTTGTTTGTTAGCAATTGTCTTTGTTTGTAAACCACCAGAAGGCTAACACGTATCCAGAGCTGTCGCCCTGGGCCAGCACAAAGCCAGAACAGCACTTCACTAGTCACAAAATAAATTGTTATCATCCACCACGAGCACTACTGCATGCACCCAGACTGGTGACCGTGGCTGGTGTTATTGTGGGGCGGATAACGGGTATTTATTATTTGGGCTGCAATCCCAGTCTTTTCTATCTCTGTGCTTTAAACATTGGTGTGTATAGCCAGAGCTTATTGTTTGGTCGCCAGACCAGGATTTACAAAAATAAATGTCCCTTTTTCCAAACCGGATTACATATCGTCTGTATGTGATTATTCCTGCGCTGCATCACCTCTGCACCTGTTCACAATCAGCAGCCAATTTGCCAGAAGTACACACACACACACACACACACACACACACACACACACACACACACAGGTCTATTCATTTGATCTCAACTGTGGCATATCCAATTCCATGTTTGATTTAAATCATAGCAATAGAACCCTCCCCAGCATTTATACTGTATACAGGTTGTTCAGTAAGTCAGGCATCATAGCCAATATCATATATTATGCCATTTAGGAAGTTCACTGTTAAATCAGGTGGTCACACTACATTGACTATCTGCACCACACATCAAAATTATCTGAATTTGTTCCTTTGCTTAAAGACATTTCGCACCTGAAAGAAATAGAGAGACAACCAATATTAACAATTATGCCTGTTAGGACATCTGTAGACTGAAATATTCAAAAAGACTGTTGGCCAATTCCACGTTAAGTGTGTTACAGCAACAAACTGTAACACACGTAACCTAGAATAGGCCTGTTGATGTTTGATTTTCAGAAAACAAATGACTCTTTTAGTTTTCTAAACACTGATGTACTGTCCCTGTTTAGATCAATAGTGATCACTATCTTAAAGCTACTGGTATCTGATCAGTGGGTCATAATCAAAAAATATCCCTCACAGTTTAAAAAACAGAAACATTCTCTTTTGTACTGGAAATTGTATTTACTCAGACTGTGTTGAACATCTCCCATGATTGAAAGCTCACAAAGCAATGCTAGAAGTAACTTACACCCAACTTACTGGGAAAGTTAAATTCCTGTTCCATCAATCCTTATATAACACCACACTGTAAGGCAAGATTTCAGAAAGCCGTTATCTCAGCACTACACCTGCTCCATCGTTAAATCATTTGTAAACTTTCTTCTGGTTCATTCTTTATCTCTTTCCTTCTGATGATACAGCCAGCAGAGTGTCTATAGCCTCCTTTGTTGGTCTCCCCTATCTACTTCAAAGCATGAGATGGAGGGGCTAAATTTGTTCTCAGATCCCCAGAGTGTACAAGGAAGGATCCAGCCGGCACCCCCAAAGTCCTCATTAAAAGATGCAGTGTCCCCAATTTCATTCAATTTTACACTCAAATACAATTACTGGGTGTCAGTTTACCATATTTGTTCATCATGCAGCAGTAAGTACTAGAAGTCTCTTATGGAAATAAGTTTTATGGTAATATATTGGAACTATGTTGGAATATGTTGCAGTATATTCCAAAATACACGCAGTGCAATATATATTTTGTTCAATGTTATTAAAAAAAAGTATGTTATAAAAAGTATATTATCCATATGTCTTATTTCTCATAAGGGGTATCCTGCAATAATAATAATTTTTATATAGCACCTTCCATAATGGACCACCATCACAAAGCGCTTTACAAGATACAAGTGTTTATATGTACAGGGCAGAGGCTGCAATTGTATTCAGGGGCACAGGAAATAGTGGTATTGGCAATAGAACGGTTATTGAAAATGTCTGAAAAAAATAATATTAGATTTGTTTGTGAATTCTTCAACGGCACCACATGTTAAAATCAGCTTGTCACCAATGCTGTTAACTTGGGGTGCTACTTTTTGGAGCAATAGTAAAAAGACATGACACACTGACATTCTGGACGAGCTGGATGTCCATTCCCTCTAGAAAGAATGAATCAGCATGACACCAGAGTGTAACCTTCAGAGCCTCCTGACTGTCCTATTCACAATGACTAATGTAAATAGAATACAGCTGTTCCAGCAGTTTTTCAAGTAAACACATTTTTAAACTGCAGTATTTAAGTGGGCCATAACATACACTACTTTTCCATTTTGTTTGTTCTAAACGTTTTATGGCAAGCATGTTGTAAACATTGTAGCAAGGGCTGGTTTTACTTAAATGGATAAACAGGTGCTGATGCTTCTTCATTTTATAAACAGGTTTTATCATAATAGGAACCCGATCCAAGGCTTTCATCATATACCAGGGTGTGACAGGGAGCGTGAGGATCTGAGCTGCAAATCTCCCTCCCGACCCAAGAGGGCACTAAGCAGAGGTACTTGCATGCCTGTTCAGAGATGGGCCGGCTTGGAGAGAGGGGCGGAAAAGGAAGTCGGCCAGCTTGGTGCAGGGCGGAGCTGTGTGTTTGTTTATTTGGTTATTTTTGTGCTACGTGTTTGTGTTTATTGTCAGAGTGATCCCTGACGCCAAGGAGCTGCCGCACCACTGCCAGCACTTTTCACCTTGGACACCACACACCCCGGACAACAGAACTGGACACTTAAGCACCTGAGCACCTGTACTTCTCACCACCCCAGAAGTGCACCCAAGGAGCTGAGAGGGACTCGCTCTGTTGGAACTTATGATTTATATTTTTGTTGCTTTGAACTGTGTTTTTTTTGTTAATAAAGTTCACCCTACCATAGTGGTAGGGTATTTGCAAATTCAGAAGTGACTCTGTGACATCTGCTCAACACCCACACCCACTGCACCGTCACACAGGGTTACAGTTTTGTTCAACTCCCACTATAACATTTGTTCCAGCGCCACTGATTGTTCTTGTTATATAAACAGAATGCTCTGTGAATGTTCATAGATGCTGTGCTTATTTCACTCAAGAGTATGGTCATAAACAACCCATTCGACCGTTTGTCATATAGCTACTATACTTCAAGAAGGTCCATGGTGTATTACCCTGGATGACTCCCTTGGTTCTAACAAAAATTTAATTTAACAGCACATTAAATAGTCTTCTTAAAATCTTAAGAAAATGTAGCTCACCTCCATTTAAACTCAAGTTAATTCTCTCTGTTATGGAATTGAAATATTCGATGTAATGTAATGGAGTGCTGGAAGGGGTATGATGTCACCACCAGGGAGCATTTAATGGTTTTAAAATAAACCTGCTGTTCTTAAGCATGTACTCTGTCAGTACTGAACAATGTTTCTAGCACACTAAATAGACAAAGAGTTGATAAAAAAACATTTTGGGTCATATGCCAGTGTCCCACATTTGTCTCACCAATAGACACACAACCCAAAGTGCTTTCTGGTCTACTCATATCATGTATAATTTGACCTTCCTCCATAGACCATTAAGACACACCGGCTTTAAAATAGCAGACAATTGATTCAGATTTGGAAAAATATTCAGATAGGCATTTTTCACAAAAAAATATGCTGCTGTTGCACAAGGAGTGACTCTACTGTGTGGTGGCAGGTTACATGGGCTTCAGCAAAGTCAAAAAGAAAAGTCTGTCATTTTTTTCTTGAAGTCATGCAATTGTAATCCTAGCATTGTGTGGTCTTGCATTGTCCTGCTGGAAAATCGACACTTCCGGATTGGCTTGCAGGAACGGAAAAACTGTCACCTTAAGGACTGTCAAAGTATCGCTGAGCAGTGAGGCTGCCCTCAATCTGCACCAAAGCGTTCTTGTGTTGAAGGAGATTCCTCCCCACATCACACTTCCACCGTCCCTCCAGTTGGCTTAAGCAACGCAACAGTCAGCATAACGTTCCCCACAACGTGGTGATGTGGTGACCCTCTGCTGACAGCAGCCAGGTGATCTTCATTACTCAAGCGGGGCATGGTTGTATCTTGCGTTCTTGCGTTAATTAAAATGATGTCTTTTAAAATAGCTATTTATATAGATTCCTATTCAACTCATTTTGGCAATTTTAACTCAACTCAAATACCAAACACTGAGCACCTGGCTTTTTAATGAAATCACATGACTTGAGTTCAGTATGTTGTTATCCCAAGGAACAATACTACTCAAACAATCAACAAACTATATAAAATTCTGCTCACTATACAAATGTAAATAACATTATGTATGTTCCCAAAGATTTAATGATTTCATTGTGCATCAGTATATAACAGTATTAAAATAGGTCAAATGAAGATGGAACAGAATGCAATGTATAGATGATGTTTAAATTTAAAAAAAAAAAACAATGCTATTTTGCTTCTTGCACCCTTGCATGTATCTCTATCCGTCGGGCACCCTCTGCTGCCGCAAACCATACCTCAGCTCCCGCTACTTATTTGAACAATGTTTCACGACTCTCGCAATAGAGAGCTCGCTAAGAAGACGCAACAGATATTGAAATTAGTATATTGGGGCACTTATCATATTTTCTTTTAGTACGTATGACAAAATGTATACTTTGCTAAGTGTTGTAACGAAAATGCAAATCGCGGTATGTTTGCTCTGCGACTGGCCCATCTTAGTGCACCTACCCCAAAGTCTGCTGTTGTTTAATTAGTCTTTGTGTTGCTGGTATTTTATAATTAAGGTTGAAATGAGCTCAATAGAGAATCCCAGGAGGGAGTTTGACTGCAGTGAGCTCAACAGAAATTCCTAGGAGGATTGAGCATTATAGGGCATTCTAATTATTTGTCATTTTATTGAAATGTTTTAAATTGAGTTATCTTTAGTAGCCAAACCGACCACCTCCTCCAGATTAAAAGCTGACTATCTGGCTGAACAGCACACAAACGGTCTCGTCAAATTAAATCATTGCCAATGGATTTAAAACTAATTCATTGCAAAGGAACAATTTCCATAACCCAGCAGAGTAGGTTATAAGAGAGTGATGGCATGGGAACTGATGCCTTGTGCCCTAGAACACAGTAGAGTTCAAACTTTACATTATCTCCACTTGGATGGAGCCAAGCTTTAGAGGCTTCAGAAATATCCCTCGAAACATAAAGTGACACCGACAACAGGGAGGTTGTTATCTCCAAGTGTGACCTTGTCTATAGCCAGGCTTCTGTGAATCCATCAAACATCCACACCTCCACCACTGCTATTGAAACCTGCAGGGCTGTTTCTGACCTAACAGTGGTGAGAGCCCTGTGTCCTTAGGTCTTAACAAAGTAAATAATGGAGATCAAATCCTAATTTGGAACCATAATCTGACCAGATACTTTATAAAACACAAACCACCTTGTGACCAGCCAAAAAAGCTAATGTGCAAACAGCTATTGAGGGATAATGGTATTGTCTGCATTCAGGGGACATGAGCCTCTGTGACGGGGAACTGCCCCGTCTATATGAATATGTTTGGAACTGGCAGGGAGGGGGTTAAATTTCTCTCTGCCAGAAAAACTTGTGAGAATGTGGCTGGAGCTCTAATTGAATGATTATTGATTAAATGGGCTCCAGCCACAGGGGATAAAAGCCAGGGGAGAGGCCCTGGCTAGAGGTGTGTATTTTTTGTTTGGGAGTTTGTTTTGTGTTGGAGTTTTGTGTTTTGGACGAAGAGTGTCTTGTTTTTAAAAAAGACTTGGAACCCGACTATTTACTTTGTAAGTTCACTTATTTCTGTTTGAACCTCTTTTCTGTTGGTCCTTGTGCCTATTTATTTGATTATTTTTGTTTAATAAAGAACTTTATTTTTTTGACTTTACATTGTCTCTGAGCCTCAGCCCTCTGTCATCCTGTCACAGCCTCATATACATGTAGCTGCCATTCAGTCCCTCAAACATAGGCCGCCCAAATTATACATACCCTGTCTTGCAATTGGATTTGGCATCTCCCTGGTGTGGGATATGTTCAGGGTTGGGATCAATTCCTGTTTTTCAAATCCAATTCCCTTTTAATCCTAAAGGTGCCCTTATTCATGTTTTTTTTTTTTTTTTTTTTTTTTTTAATTGCTCTTATTTAAAATCGTTCTTATCCATTTATTTTACTTACTACTTGCTCTTAATTTACTCATATTTTTACTAAAAATTTAACTGCTCTTGGTTGAAATTGTTCTCAAACTTAATTATTTACTGTATTTATTTTCTCTTGTTTACTACTGACTATTTTATTTTACAACTGCTCTTATCTGTAATGTGATATTTTGTAGCAACTGCAAGTTGCCCTGGATAAGGGCATCTTCTAATAAATAATAATAATAATCATCAATTCCAACACATCATTGATCAAAATTGCAATTAGCGGTATTCTGTTAAAATGAACTTCTCACAGTGGCAACAAATTACTTAAATCAAAGTCACTGTTAGTCAGGTAAATTATGTCTGTAATATTTCAATTCAAATTACAGTAGTGCACCAATCCACTGCACCAGAATTGTGTGTGAATATTTTGAAGAGCATTACTTTGTGTATTTCTATGGCTACCACAATCCCCAGATTACAATTCAGTTGGGCGTGGATCTTGATGATGCAATTTGTTATCACAATCCTCTGCTTGCCTCTTTTTCATGACTGGACAAATTCCCACCTTCCAACCCCCTGTGGACTTTATCCCAAGTTTCAAGGTCACAGGGCAAACTGTAGTCCAACCCTATATTAAATGAGGACCTAATAAAGTGTCCAGACAGTGCAAGTTCTCAAGCAAGCTTGCTGCGGTTTAGCCGAATGACAGTGAGAAAAAAAAATTTGTTCAGAGGTTTAGTATGAAGGATGGATTTATTAAAAGACTGTCACAGAGACAACTGCAGTGGGTGATGTCAGACCAGAAACAGGAACCAACACAAAATAAACAGAGAGGTGGAGTTTTGGGGAAGCTGAGCTGTGGTCAGCATTTAATAATTGAACAGACAGAAAATAACAGGTTGTAAAGACAAACAAAACACAGCACTGGCAGCCAAACCAAAGAGACAAACAAAAAGGACTACACAGACAAACACGGTAAGCTGCTATCATGATATCTATTATTACCTGTGTCTCCAATACCATTCTCCACTCACCGAACACACAACCCCAAGTGAGTAAAAACATGCTGCTTTTATGCAGCTGTACCGAGACTCGATTGCTAATCAATCATTCAATTGGAGTCTTGGTACAACGGCACGTGAATTAATGAAGTGCAATTCCCCGTGCTCACATATTATTACATTTTACCTGCACGTGAAATGCTGTGCACTCCTCGTGCCTAAATACAAATATACATTTTAAATCACTTGTGTTACACAGACCCATTTATATCCTGTGTACCAATGACTATACACCAACATTAACACACTACACATAACATACAACACAAATAAATAGCCCAGGGGCGGGGCACGTTTCCACAAAGACAAAAAAGCTTTTGAGGGGTTTTCTGCACATCACCTCCAGTGAATTTATTTTCAAATGGTTCTTTCCATCCATGCAGATGGGTAATTGGGGCAGCAGGGTCTGTTCATACATGCTCATGGCAGTACTTTACTATTGTCTTTCTCCCTTTTGTCTTATCATTAAATAAATTACAGAAAGAGAGAGTAATCTGTGTGATTCCTGGCTTCATTATCAAGTCCTCCATCTCCCAGAGATTAAACAAAGATCTTCACTGCAACAGTGGGAAGAGAGAAAGACTGCTTCCGATCTTCAGGATCTGAACTCAGGCTTTTCAGAACTCATTATTCTATATTCTGAATTCCCTTCTCAGGGGAGAACAAAAGTGTTGATCTCTCCTATTGCTGGACAGTTTATTTACCAGATATTGCACCCCAAAGACGAAGGAAATGCAGATGTTTACTTACAAAACTGTTTTAGACAAACATTTTGATGTGAAGACTTTATTATACCATATACAGCCAACCTGCCACATTGACCCATTAAGCAAGGCTATGGGAATTGATTGCAATATTCTCTCTACTCTGCATAAACAGTTGAGATTGATTAATTAATACTTTCCGCACATTGTATAGCAATATTCGTAATTAATAAGTAACATTTTTCATTTAGAGCTTTCTAAATGTGTGCGTCTCTCTTCGGCTGTTATGAGTTATGATCAAGATGACTTATGCTAATTTAACTTCAATCACCAGATAAAATGATCAAGATTTAAATACAGTTTCTATAAAGCCCAGAATGTGGTTTAGGTTCCTAAAATCATTAAAACAGCAAATTGTAATAAATACATGGTGGACAAGACATCACATTTTTACAACGCATTCTGCTAAACAGCAACAAGCTTGCTTGAGTACTTACACTGTCACTTTATTAGGACCTGTACCTAATATTGTGTTGGACTGCCCCGGCAACAGTCCTGGCATGACATGGCAGAGACTCCACAAGGTGTTGGGAGGTGCCTCGAGGGATATTAATCCATTCAGTTATTAATGTTACCTAATAGGTGCAGAGAGGTATGCAGAGGATTATTTTAATTAATATGAAACATTTAGGAAAGATTTACTTACTGGAATGATCTTTTACCAGAGTAAACTTTTAAGTGGTAACATAATCTGCATTGACAGTACTTGCAAGGAGAAGAGATTTTATATTACGCCACACGCTTGGTTAAGGAAATCCGTGTTTTCAAAACATGATATCATTTAGTTTTGCGCTTGCTCGTCATTGCATCTTTCCCCACCCCTTCCATAGCCATCATTAACCAACCAGTTCATTCTCCCACTGACTGACATGCTTTCAGCCAGTAACAGGCTTTGACCCAGAACACATTCTTGAGGTGAAATGACCTAGGAAGTGCAAGTGCAACAGATATCTTGTTTAAAAAAAAAAAATTTAAAAAAAAAACGTGTTTCTTTCAAAGCTGCACTTTTGCGAATGGAAGTTCAAAACAGGTAAGATTGATGGAATAATTCTAAAAGCTACATTTACTTTAATATTATGAAACAATAATTGATTTAGAACCTGATTTATGACAAACGGTAGAACACATGAAGCACCTTCCTACCGTAGATCTGTAGCACTTCAATCAGACAGACAATGTGATCCATTTCAATCCTTGTTTATACTAAAGCCTTTCTCCCTTTCTTTAATGATGAAAAGGAGACATTATTATAATTATCAGATTATAATTAAAAACTAAAAAAAAATAAATAAAAACAAATGAAAGAACGTCCAAAGATTTTTTAAATGTATTTGTTAGTAGTATATAGAAAATAGAAGGTAAAATGTTATAATCAAACAAATGCGTTTTTAAATCCAGGTTCATTATATTTTTATTTATTTTATTGAAATTATCTTGGCATTTCTGCTTCTCATTTTTTTGCTGTTTATAAAAACATCAAAATAATAACTTTACTACTCAAGTCTCATTGAGTTATTTATAGAACACATTCTAATCGAAGATAGTGGACTAGCAGGCTGCATACGTGGTAATAAAGCTACTGTAGTAAAAACAGCAGCAAAAATATTAATTGGGTCCTTCAAAAAAAAAAAAAAAGGAACTTAGAATTTTTGCTACCTTTACAATACACTTTTTTGCACAATTGTACAGCTAAGCTTGTACACAACTCATGAACCAGTTTGTTTACATTCTCAAATAAAAGTTTTACTTGTAAGGACATGCAGTAAGCATTCTTCCCTAGATACCTAGCTGCCATTATGTCAGTCTGGGAGCCAAGGCATTAACATACTTTGTGTAAGAGAAAAAAAAAAAGATTCAATAGGATTTCAAGAGAGTACATAATTTACAATGTCCATTGTGTGCATTCCGTATTTCTCCCTTGTTTAGTTTTATTGGGGTAAACTTGTCAACATTCTCTGTGAGAAAGCTTTAGAGAGTACCAATAACCTCTGACTGACATTTGACAGTCTTCAGTAGAAATTATGAAAGAGGAACAGTATTGTTTTGGAAATACTGCTTTGCAGTCAGGTGTTTTTTGTTTATTGATTAATGTTTGACGGCAGAAAAAATAAAAAACAACAACCAAAAAAAGTAAAGTGTACACAAAGTTACAGAAAACAGGGGTAAAACTTATCCTTATTAACCACTGTCTTATACCAGTGTAAAATTGGTTGTAAAAACAAAGCAAATATGTCACTTACCTGTAAGAGTTCTCAGTTCCAAAACATATGCAGGCTTCAGGATGTCCTGGAAGAGAGGCTGACTACCAAATTCTTTCCTCACCTGCAGTGCAGCCCAGGGCTGATTACTTGCAAGGCCCTAATTAATCCTGGATGCAGCTGGAGAGACACACAATGGCTGGAGCATTTCAAGGGCTTGGGCGTTCTTGGCAAGCCCCGTTGTCCTAGGGAGGGAGAGGAGGATAGTGCACTAAACAAAACTAGCAATAAAGTTAGTGACATTAATTTAATAGCTTCATTACATTGTCTTAGTTTGTTGTTTTACTGTTCCGTTGCATTTTGATGTTTACAATCATTGTGAGTGTTGGCAGGTCACTATTGATCTGTATTGATCTTAGATTTGAGTTATATTTCTCTATGTCATAGGATCTTCTTGTCTACATTTGCTATGCTTTCATATTCTACATGCTGATAGTTGCATATATTTTCCTTATACTAACATGATCTTCATATACTTGGTTCATGTAATGTTTTTGCCTCTTTATGTACCATGAATATAAAAGCCAACATCTCTAACAGTGCACATGACGAGTACATTCAGAGTGGATAAGAGGCAGGGCTGATCTCCGTTCTGCAGGATCGGTAGCCTGCCCACCTCTGCTCTGGATTGCTCGCTGTAAAAGCGATTCTGGCTTTACACTTGTGAGATCAAAGACACTCACATGTCCTCAGAACATCTGTGCTGTGTGGGATCTCGCTACGTTGAGGAGAAAAAAAATAATTGGACATTCCAAATCGGGGGAAAATAAATAAAAATAATAATTGTTGATTCTAAATTAAAACAAACAACAAATGCAAGTATATTGTACAGTGTGTGGATAGTACAAAGTTGTGCATGATCAGGTTTTAATTGAATGGTTTACGGTGTATGATAAAGATAGTTAAATATAAACATATGGACATTATTTAAAATACTTATTAAATGGGATGTGTATAAAATATATAGATAGTTCCTTTGAAACTTTGCTGATCATCTGTTATCTGTCAATCAGGATCTACCATGTTCTATTCACCAGAAAGCCTCTTCTCTTCTACCCGTCTTCAGTAATTAGCATCTTCATCCTCTTCACACTTAATGCAATATTCTATACTAAAAATCAGCAAGACATTCGGATACTGAGGACAAAAGCAGTTCCCCTTTAAAGTGTTATTGTTTACTTTTACTTGTAATGTGTTTTGTCCTTACCGTACAGCACCACTTGCTGCTGGAAAACTAACACTGAAAAGGTCATGTTTTGGTAAGGAAATTAAATATCTGCACACCTCTAGTCTTTCTTTCTTTCTTTTGCTACAATATACAGGTAGCTCATCCATAACTATAACACAAACATGGCAGAATAATGTAGCATCTGTAATATTAAAAGAAATGTCTTTGACAAATGTTCCTCTCTTACAGATTTCCCTACAGGCAGGCAAACCTTTCCTTGGATTCTGAGCAATCAGGCTGAGACTGTTTGGCCTATGTTCTATTCATTTCCTGCTCATAAATGATGGCAGTTCTTATGAAGGCAAATCCCTGTAGGTGAAATGCAGAATTCTTTGGAATGTAGTGGCGGTGTTCAACCAAACAATGCTTTTGGGGGCCCACAGTCAATCAAGTTTCTTGTCAGGGATCCTATATCAGGTAATGCCTGAAGACATGGCTTCATTGAGGTATATAAAATACATCTTGCCGTGTTTGCTCGCTTCACGAACTCGCCTGGCGTATGTCCAATCTATTCTAGCACAACAGTGTCGCAGTTCTGAAAGATCAAAAAGTGGCGCAACAATAGAAAAAAATCATTATTTAAAAGAAAGGGAATGAGATTGGGAACCGAGTTACCTTAGCAACCATTTATACACTGTAGCAGGTAAACATAAACACTGCGGAATGAATACTAGCAGGGAATAGAGGGGATTGCTGAATGCAAGCATCCAGCAGTGACAATAGCCTTTGCTTTTCAACCACATTTCACAGCCCCATTTCCCCATTAATGTTTTTTGGCATCTCAAAACAGCTGATGGTCTGCTCATTAACTATAGTCGATTATATATTATAATATATGCTGAAGCTTTATCACTCTATCAATTTAATAATTCATATGGATACTCACATTGTCAAAAGTGGTTAAATGATGTCAAATGAATTACTTCACTATTAGTTCCCTGGAAAAACTAAGGAGGGGGGAATCTCAGGAAATATTGTTATGCCCTAAAATTGTGCATTAATTCAACCAAAAACCCTGAAAGGACCTTGTATTTTCTTATTTTTTAAAACCTTGTTTGGCCTGTGAGTGCTAAATTACAATCCTATTACCTGGGTTGTTAAAGTAATGATAATACCTGTCATAAGAAGTAATCAGCAATGTCTTACTTCTTCAAGAAAGTAATCAGTAAAATCTCTGCATGTTACAAACCAATTAAATAAGAATACAAGGGAGGTTGTAGCCATAATGTTCAGATCCCTATCCCTACTTATTGCATTGTTGTGTGGATGAATCAATTAATTAATCTGTCACTCATTATATTAACGCCACAAAATAATAGCTACTTATACATGATTGCATGAGTTCCGACAGTAAGGAGAGCTGGTTAATGCAATTAAACCACAACAACCGAGTAATCCTGCTAACAAATGAATGCTGGTGTGTGCACAGCAGATCCACACAGAAAGGCTACACTGTCGTCAAATCAGGTTCTTCCATTCGCCTTCCCTTGTAAGACAGTCAAGAGGATTTAAAATAGATGCTGGATAAAAGATACAATGATGCTCACTCCTTAATAAGCACAGCAAATGGATTTAAACTCTGTAATAATGATCTTAATGTACACATTTTGTTATGTATCTAAGCAACAATTGCCAACTTCAAAAAACACTGCTTTGGGAGAAGAATTATTATTATAAATCTGTCAAGACTGTAATATAAATGCCAGTCCTATGACTGGCACTTTTATTAACAGCTTTACAAAAGTAGGATTTTAGGGTGATTTTTCTCCTCAAGTGGGTACAATAAGGCAGGAATACACATGATCTTGTTACAGCAGACTTAAACACAGTCCTATTGGAACTGGTTACCATTTAAATCTGCCACAACCACAAAGTAAACACATTTCTATCATAGAACCCACCTCCCATATCCCCATAACTGACCTCCGATAATTATAAATAATATTTCATTTCTTTATTACATTTCCCTTTTGTGCAATAATTGGGCTTGGTTCTGGGCTATGTTTCTCAAATATTGAGTTAGTAAAAGCGTATATAAATTGATCATTAGTTGGCTTTGAGCAGCAATATCTACAAAAAGGAATCATTCATCTCCTTTTAAAATCGTAAAGTATTCTCATGGTTCCAAAAGCCGACAAGTATAAGATGAACATTGTCCCTGCTCTAAGACTGCCTATTCCTCTTACTCTGTACCAGCCATTAAAATGTTGTTATTTCGTGTGACGTTAGCCTCTAGATCTGTTCAGAATAATACAAATACCCAACACTTTTTGGCAGATTTCACAGACCCAGATTAAAACTAGTCTTGGATTACTTTACCTAAAATAACGCGAGTAATCCAGTATTATTGAGAATCAGAGGCTTTGAATCCAGCCGTTGGTATTTTGGGCTGTGAAAAGGTTTTTATTGAGTAGGTGACATAAAGGGTTTTGGGATAATCCCTGACCTGCATTTCTACTTCTAGTGTTTTTTTTCCTTGATTTCTCAAACTTGCCATTTATTTCCTGTATGTATTTCTCGATTCCCAATGACACTCAACAGTGCAGTGGAACAATAGCATTTGGCATGCCAAGTCCCAGTAGGTGTTACTTTGTTTAATTATTGAAACTGCTTTGTTAAATTGTCTCTATAGTCTCTCTCTGTATGCAAGGTGTCTACAAAATTGCCCAAACTTGTCAAATGTTTTTAGGTTTAATGTGAATGTAGGCTGAGTCAGCATCTGCCAGAGATCAAACCAAAGATGACAACTGCATACCAATGAACCATCTGATTTTGTAAAATTCAAACACAGGGGAAGGGTCAGTTTGTTGTGAAATGATTAGAAGGAAAGCAGAAGGTAACGGATTCCTAAGGACCTGAACCCCTTGGTTGGCAGTAAAATGGGTGCATACCGTAGGGTTGGACAGTAACGAAAATATGTAGCAGTGGTGATGACCTTTTTATCATTCAATGACCATATTTATTGTACTGAAAAGTGAGTAATCAAGACAAAACAAATTATTGACAATATCACAATCATTGATTATTGTTCCAAACCTAGCATAGCGTAAAACCAAGGGGCACATTGTCACACATCATAGAAGACAAGTGATCAGTCTACATGTGCTCAGAAGTGCAGTGTATTCTGGCAGCTGCTCAATGTCAAACAATAGGCACAATAACACTGGAAGCAGATAAGAACATAAGAACATAAGAACATAAGAAAGTTTACAAACGAGAGGAGGCCATTTGGCCCACCTTGCTCGTTTGGTTGTTAGTAGCTTATTGATCCCAAAATCTCATCAAGCAGCTTCTTGAAGGATCCCAGGGTGTCAGCTTCAACAACATTACTGCGGAGTTGATTCCAGACCCTCACAATTCTCTGTGTAAAAAAGTGTCTCCTATTTTCTGTTCTGAATGCCCCTTTTTCTAAACTCCATTTGTGACCCCTGGTCCTTGTTTCTTTTTTCAGGCTGAAAAAGTCCCTTGGGTCGACACTGTCAATACCTTTTAGAATTTTGAATGCTTGAATTAGGTCGCCACGTAGTCTTCTTTGTTCAAGACTGAACAGATTCAATTCTTTTAGCCTGTCTGCATATGACATGCCTTTTAAGCCCGGAATAATTCTGGTCGCTCTTCTTTGCACTCTTTCTAGAGCAGCAATATCTTTTTTATAGCGAGGTGACCAGAACTGAACACAATATTCAAGATGAGGTCTTACTAGTGCATTGTACAGTTTTAACATTACTTCCCTTGATTTAAATTCAACACTTTTCACAATGTATCCGAGCATCTTGTTAGCCTTTTTTATAGCTTCCCCACATTGTCTAGATGAAGACATTTCTGAGTCAACAAAAACTCCTAGGTCTTTTTCATAGATTCCTTCTCCAATTTCAATATCTCCCATATGATATTTATAATGTACATTTTTATTTCCTGCATGCAGTACCTTACACTTTTCTCTATTAAATGTCATTTGCCATGTGTCTGCCCAGTTCTGAATCTTGTCTAGATCATTTTGAATGACCTTTGCTGCTGCAACAGTGTTTGCCACTCCTCCTACTTTTGTGTCGTCTGCAAATTTAACAAGTTTGCTTACTATACCAGAATCTAAATCATTAATGTAGATTAGGAATAGCAGAGGACCTAATACTGATCCCTGTGGTACACCGCTGGTTTTTCCTCTAATCAGCACTTTCTGTGTTCTACATGTTAACCACTCCCTAATCCATGTACATGTGTTTCCTTGAATCCCAACTGCGTTCAGTTTGAGAATTAATCTTTTGTGCGGGACTTTGTCAAAAGCTTTCTGGAAATCTAAATAAACCATGTCATATGCTTTGTAATTATCCATTATCGATGTTGCATCCTCAAAAAAATCAAGCAAGTTAGTTAGACACGATCTCCCTTTCCTAAAACCATGTTGACTGTCTCCCAGGACCCTGTTACCATATAGGTAATTTTCCATTTTGGATCTTATTATAGTTTCCATAAGTTTGCATATAATAGAAGTCAGGCTTACTGGTCTGTAGTTACCTGGTTCAGTTTTGTTTCCCTTTTTGTGGATCGGTATTACGTTTGCAATTTTCCAGTCTGTCGGTACCACCCCTGTGTCAAGAGACTGCTGCATGATCTTGGTTAGCGGTTTGTAAATTACTTCTTTCATTTCTTTGAGTACTACTGGGAGGATCTCATCCGGCCCAGGGGATTTGTTTATTTTAAGAGCTCCTAATCCCTTTAACACTTCTGCCTCAGTTATGCTAAAGTTATTTAAAACTGGATAGGAACTGGATGACATGTGGGGCATGTTGTCAGTATCTTCCTTTGTAAAACTTGTGAAAAGTAATCATTTAATATATTTGCTATTTTTTTTCTTCCTCTACGATTTTGCCATTTGTATCTCTTAAACATTTAATCTCCTCTTTGAATGTTCTCTTGCTGTTGTAATATTGGAAAAACATTTTGGAATTGGTTTTAGCTCCCTTAGCAATGTTCATTTCTGTTTCTCTCTTGGCCTTTCTAACTTCCTTTTTGACTTGCGTTTGCAGTTCTGTGTACTCTTTCTGCGTACTTTCTTTTTGGTCCTTTTTTAATGCTCTGTAAAGTGCCTTTTTTCGCTGAATATTTTTTTTAATTGATCTATTAAACCATTTTGGCAATTTAGTTTTACATTTAGATTTGTCTACTTTAGGGATATAATTGTTTTGCGCCTCTAGTACTACATTTTTGAAGAACAACCATCCTTCTTCTGTGGGTGTTTTCTCTATTTTACTCCAATCTACTTCTGTTAGTCTCTGTTTCATACCTTCATAGTTTGCTTTTCTAAAATTGTAAACCTTAGCTTTAGTCATTACTTTTGGGGATTTAAAAAACACTTCAAATGAGACCATGTTGTGGTCTGAGTTTGCCAGTGGTTCTCTGACCTCTGTTTTAGTTATTCTATCTTCGTTATTTGAAAAGACTAAATCAAGGCATGCCTCCCCTCTAGTCGGTGCCTTGACAAATTGTGTTAGGAAGCAGCCATTTGTCATTTCCACCATTTCTATTTCATCCTTCGTGCTACCCACCGGGTTTTCCCATTTTATTTGGGGGAAGTTGAACTCCCCCATTAGTATGGCTTCTCCTTTGCTACACGCATTTCTAATGTCATTGTATAACAGATTATTTTGCTCACTGTCTGAATCTGGCGGTCTATAGCATGCTCCTATTATTATGCCTTTTGAATTTTTGTCTGTTATTCTGACCCATATTGATTCGGTTTTATTTTCTTTGTCCAGGTTTAACACCTGGGCTTCAAGACTGTTTCTTATGTATAGCGCTACCCCTCCTCCTCTTCTGTCCTGCCTGTCTTTCCTATACAGTGTATACCCACAAATATTATATTCGTCCCCATCACTCTCAGACAACCAAGTTTCTGTAACACCTATCACATCATAGTTACCTGTTAGTGCAGTAGCTTCAAGTTCTAGAATTTTGTTTCTGATACTTCTAGCATTTAGATAAATACATTTAATGGTTGTCTTACCTGAGTTGTTGTTCTTGTTTTGATGCGGTCTCCCTTCTGTTTTTTTTGTTGATTTCTCCCCCCTTCCTTTCTAGTTTAAATGCTTCTGAACCTGCTCGAGGATCTTTTCTCCGAGTAGACTAGTTCCCTTGTTATTTAAATGCAGTCCATCCCGTCTATACAGATAGTCCTCGTTGTAGAATGTGGTCCAATGATCAAGATAGGTGAAGCCTTCCCGTGTGCACCACGTCTTCAGCCATGCGTTTTGATTAATTATTTCCAGCTGTCCATATGGTCCTTTGCAAGGTGCCGGTAGTATACCAGAAAATACCACAGTTTTGGTTTTCTCTTTTAATTTCCTTCCTAGCTCTCTGAATTTGTTTTGCAGGGATTTTGGTCTGTCTCTTCCAATGTTGTTTGTACCGATGTGGACGACTACTACCGGGTCGTCTCCTGTTCGTTCTAGGAGCCTGTCCACGTTCTCAGTGATGTGCTTGACCGAGGCTCCCAGAAGGCAGCACACTGTTGTAGTAAGGGGGTCCAAACTGCGAATTGAACTTGCTGTGTTTCTCAATATGGAGTCCCCAACAATCATGACCTCCCTTCTTTTTGCTGTCTGGTCACCACTGTCAATGGGGTCCTGGATGTTGTTCCTTTCATTCTCTTGTTGTTGGTTCTGCTCATCAAAATTCTGAAGTGACTCAAATCTGTTGGTTGTTTTGATTTCTAGTGGTTGTGTTTGACGAAGTTTCTTTTTTTCCCTGCTTCTGCCTACCTGAACCCAGCTGTTCTGACCTTGGTGGCTTTCAGTCTGTTAGGGGTGATGCAGACTTCCATGAATTGTGGGTGTGCCAGTTCCTCAAGATCCTGTTGCTGTCTCACTTCTTCCAGCTCCATTTCTAGCATACTTACTAGTTTATGCAAATCCTGGATCGCGCGGCACTTTACGCACACTTGGTTTAGCTCCGCTGGGTTTTCTCGGATTTCCCACATCAAGCAGGTGTCACAGATTACTGGCTTGAAGACCATGTTGAGGGTTTTTTTTAAGTTTAGTTTCTTCTGCAGCTGTCAACCTGCTTTCAAACTGCTTCTAAACTGCTCTGTACTTTTCCACGCCTGTACTTCTCCCACTCGCTGTCGCTGGGAAGACTGCCTCGTTTAACTGCGTTGTTCTGCTGTGCTGTTGGCTCCTCCCCTCGCCCATGTCTCAGAACGGCGCTGAATTTGAATCAGCTACTCCGAGTTTCAGCTTGTTTGTTTTCAGAAAAACACACGCGGCTGTTTGACTTTGAGCTGCTGCTGTGTTTCCCCAATGTTCTCTGTTTTCTGATTAAAGCAATTCAAGATGCAATTTCTCCTTTCTGCTTCTAAACTGCTCTGTACTTTTCCACGCCTGTACTTCTCCCACTCGCTATCGCTTCCACTAGGTAGTGAGCAAGCTGAATCAACCAACAAAATGTTGTTTTCAACATGTACTGAAGGCTTACTTTTACGTTTCACAAGAGCTGTAGTGGTTTATATTAAAGATCTATCTATTCGCTACTGTTTAAATCATTAAAATAGCTACTGTTATGGTTCTTTCTTAAAACGATAAGTTCCTTTCTCAGAAATCAAGATCTCCCAGGCTGTTCACAGGAATCTATAACTGGTACTGATTTCTCCATATAAAAGCCTACTGGCTCAGAAGTCTCTTTTGAACTTCTTTTTTTTGTTGCATTATTTTTCACCACTGCTTCTCAAATTAACCCAACATTCCTTTAAAACAATTTTCCACCACTGTTTTTTATAAAATATTATTTACTGGAGCTTTACAGTCATCTTCAATATACCTTTTAAGTTTAGCTTTCGTCTGACTGCTGATTCAATTAACACATATTTATATGCCTTTTTGTTTTGTTTTTTCTGTTTACCATTACAGAGTGCATCTATAAGGCATAGTTATTTGTTAAAGTTTAAAACGCTGAAAAAGCTACCACGCCACTTTATTAAGACCTGTCTGCCTCACTGGATTTGACCTTGATCTGGTGTGAGGCATGTTCTCCTGGCATACCCTGGATCTCTTGATTATTCTAGAAGGCTGAAATAAAGTTTACAAAAGCATGGTTGTGTATCAAATCCACTCAATGATGCTGCACTTGCTCTCTGAAAGCCATGGCTACATTCAAGATGATAATGTATCGTACCAGAATTGTGTATGCAATCGCTGTCTAGATCTTCTGTCTTCCACTCTGTATCAATTGCATGAATTATTAATGACTGAATGGATCCTTCAAGTCACGTCCCAACTCCTTATGGAGTCTTTGCCAAGCTGTGCTAAGACTGCGATCAGGGCAAATGCTGGTCCAAACCGATACTAGGTACAGGTCCTAATAAAGTGCTGGTCTTGTAAAATGTTAACAATAGAATAAAAACAATATTTGTATGAAAGGCAACCACTGGAGTGTCATTAACATCTGCTAACATAGAATTCACAAGAATCTGAAGTGTTGGAGAATAAAGAAAACAGACATTCCAAGAAAGTGTATTTCACATAGTACAGAACCTGCAGCTTTAATGTGAGTTGTCACACATATGTGAACAATAGTTCAGAAGTCACACTTTGTAACTGTAATACATCCTCCCAATTAGTTTTATTAAACAATCACCCCGATGAATGAATCTGAATGGCATTTATTTCAATGGGTAATACAATGTTTTCTCAACATTTTCTTTCCCCAGTTAAAAGAAAGGAAATTAGTGTAATGGCAGCTCACGTATCGCAATGTTTAGCCCTGGAAGACAAAACATGTTATTACACTCACTTATGATTCTTTCAGTCCGCTCCAGTTCATCACCTTCCTTTCCAACCAAGTCATTATTGAATTGATCAGTCTTGTTCCTACCAGGCCTTTAAATGTTTAACTAAACCCAGGTGGGTGTTCAATTAAATCATGAATTAGTATGCAGCTTTCATGTTTTTCTTTTTTTAATTTCAACTTTCCCTTTGCAATTAATGTGGTTATGGGTTCTGTTGATTCAATATTGAGTATTTTTTCTGTCTTTACCTATCTGTGAGTTTGCCTGTTAAATTGTAGTTGCCCAAGACTTCCCAATTCCATTCAAATCATGTGACAAAATTTCAGCTTGGCTGGTCCCATCTACTCCCTTCTCTATGTGTAAAGTAGATTGGGCCACCAGAAAGGTCACATGATTGAAATGACAAAGTCTGATCAATTCCAGGCAGTTATGATTCTCAAGACTAGCTCAAATCAAGCTCCAACAAATTACTAAATATGGAAGTATCAAGAACCACTCAGAGTAAATGCAGATATCAGAAAAAGACATCATGAAAATATGCCATTTGAAGTCTTAAACAGGGGTGTACCAGTAACCCAAGTTACTTAAAGCTTGCTGGCTTTTTGAAACTGCAAAACCAAATTCCGAATCTGATCTGAAGCTTCGATTTCCTTTGTCCTCAGGTACCTGCCGCTGTTGGAGCTTGTGTCCTGCAGGAAGTATCTGTAGTTTACCATCATCCCGCAGGAGGCTGAGAGGCCCCGGGGGCTGGTGTCGGCTTGCCAGTTCAGCCTCCACATGGTGGCTCCGTTCTGCAGGTGGAAGTTGGCCACGGGGTTGAGAGCGTATCCACGGTGCTTCTCTCCGTACAGGTACCAGGCACAGAGCCGCATGAGCACTGGTTCCAAGGCCTTTACAAGACGCCCCGAACTCACCCACTCGTTGGTGCTCAGGAGCTTCCGCATGGTCTCGTACGCTCGCCCCCCAGTGATCTCCTCGATGTCCCTGAACTCCACGTCTGACAGGATCCGATTGCTGGGGCCTTCCTTCCTCTGCTCGTTCAGCAGGCCGAGAAGCCAGTTCGTGAAGCCAGGGATGGGAGACAGGCTGGAGAACTGGTTCAAGTGAGGAAATTCTCCCTGGAATTTAACAGGACAACATGTATTAGATATGGCATTTTAAAGAAAAGCTGATGAAACAACCTTGACTAAGGGGTTGATTTAATCAACAAATACCCAGCCAAGAGACGTCACAGCTGTTTATTACTAGAGCATTTTACAGCACTGCAGGGGTCACTCTGGATTGCACAAACCGTGGTTATTCAAGGATTAACTCAGTTAATGCAAATCAGGGGTATTCCTCAATACTATAAAATGCTCTAATAAATTCTAGCTGTGGCTTATCCTGGTGAGGCTAGTCAAACTGACTTCAATTCTCAAATGCAGATCACCTATAGTGTAATATTCAAAAGGGACCAATGTTGTGTGTTATGACCTTCTACCACTTTTTAAAAGAACCCATCGGATATCTTGCAAGAGACAGAAACAACCGCTACACCGAACAGATGAGTGACGAGTGGCATGTTGTTCTAAGACAACCCAGGATCGCATGATGCTCATACTGGAGGCACAACTAGCTGTAGTATTAAGCACTCCTGAGCTTACTTTTGTGAAGTTTCCATGTGTTTCTCAGATTATTTAGCAATCAAGCAGACAGAATCTCTGATTCTCAAGCAGAATCTCTAATTCTGAAGGTTGATGGATCTTCCTTTAGACCAGGGAATAAGGCATGTACTATGCTTTCTATGACCTTGAAGGGCACAGGAAATGTTCTGCCTGTAAAGCAATGCCTCCTGATATCCAGGGAACGGAGTGATGGATATAGATTGCCCTGTGCCGCGATCACAGAGTGAAACTAGAAGGCGGTTTCGGCTCATCTCAGATAAAAAGATATACCACTGGCATACTGTTGACTCTCTGATGAATATCACAGTCCACTAAACACCATCGCCTATGGAACAGCTGTCTCTGTGTTGTTTTGTTATTTTTTTCTTTCAAAATTTAAAAACACAGCAGTCTGCAGACACACACCTTCAAAAGCTGTCTTCTGTTCTCTTTTTAAAAATGATTCAAGCCTGATTCATATTTTTTTTAAACATGAAATCTGTTTTCTCCCTTGATGAAACAGTCACCAACTTTGCATATTGATCATTTATAAGAGTTGTTGGGTGGGCATGCGGTAGGCTATTGGTGAACTGGGGTTACTATGTTTGGAATTAACATATATAGTAACATTTCTATGACGTTTGTTTTCTTAAATTGCCAGTTGGGACTGAAAGAAACAATAAAAACGTAATTACGGTAAAAGATATGCACACATGTTTAACCAAAATTAAAACTATAGGGATTATAGGGATTGCTATGTACATGTCTAGATGGTAAATCACAGAAACAAAAGTGTTTCTACGGCTTAAAACTCCCCCTAGTTAGCTAAATGATAACTAACATGAGTGTCTAATGCACAAATATTGTATTTTTTTTATGTATGGTATCAGATATCCAAATCAATGTACTGTATTGTCTGTATATCTGTCATTTTCTGCATGGCTGTGGATGAAGACACTGAAGGGGACCCCAACCTCAAAATTCTATTAGTAAGCCTAACTATTCACTAGTCTAAACTCAGACAAGAACATTGTGAATTAAGAGAACACATGGATGTCAACCTCTTAACCATCCAATGCAGAGAGCAGGCTGTTATAATGTGGAACCGATGGGGCAAATGTGGAATGTCACTGAGTGCAAGTCACAGCTGATGGAATTTGAAATTTGACATATAGGGACATTTGGCAGCCTCCATTTACAATTATCCATGCTGTGAATATGCGATTTAAATGCTTTGTGGAGGTTTTAAACACTGTTATTTATAAAAATTAATAATTTGATTTCTAAAGATGGACTTCTGTCGCTGTGCTTGTACTTTTTAAGGCAAGCTTCTCGTTGTTTTTCACAGAACTGTTCTTTCCTACAGGTTTAGAAATGTGAAGTGCATTCGCTGATTCCACTGTCCGTGACAAAGAGAAATGCATGCAACCTGCAAGTAAGTGGGAATACAATACACAATACAGGTGCATTAACTATACTCTAGTTACACATTTATTACATTCTGTACTACAGGTTTTCAACACAGCATTCTATGATATGGAGAAAAACTATTTTAAATGTGTGCCATTGCACTATTCTGTCATTAAACATACAACCAATATCAATAGGTGACTAGTGATTACTTTGGCTGTCCAGCAAATTTCTACAGCCAAAGTACATGCAATGCTCAATTTATTTTAGATCACAAATGTTTGCATTGCCAAAAAACTTTTTTTTTTTTTTCCCAATTCCCTTTATACACACCAACTGGATTTATCTTGTGTAAACAAAAGAACCATAGGAAAGTTTTTTAAAAATAAACGTAGCTTTTTTTTTAATAAACCCATTCAAAACTCCTGCGCATTTGGTGCTTTTCACCAGATTTTCGTTCTGCAGCTATATAATGTTGGTCCACTCAACGGCAGACAATAAAGTACGGGAAGTTAAGAGGATCAAAACAGAGGACTGAGATTAACGTGTTATTAGGTGTTTTAGTTAATCACAGAAGCTAACTGTGATTAATTGATAGCCTATGTCAGGCAAAAGCATCTTTCTAATTAGACTCTGAGTCTCAAAACATTCTGATATTGCAAGAGCAGAATGGAAGAATCTAGGGCACAGCTAAATGCTAGAAGCTAGAAATCGAACTAGTTTTGATTACACTAAGAAAAAACAAACGCATTTAAATAAATAAGAAACCTAATATAATAACATTAACTAAATGTGTGAGCAGCCCTAGATTTTAATATTCAAGGTTGCATTTGCTGCTAATTAAAAATTAACCTCTTGCCTTCTGTGTATATCAATAAAGTAAAATAGAACTACAGTTTATAAGAGATTGCTATATTGACATATCTGAATTAGAACTACATGTTACAGAGTCATTTAAAGTATAAACTGTAACTCTAACAATAAACTTGCTGTGTTAATGTAACTAATGTTGAAACCTCGTTCTCACCCGCTTTTAAGTAAGAGAAGTGTTGAAAATGATGGTCAGCAATTTAAAAGCCAAGATCCTCTCTATAATGAGCAATCTCGTTAATATTAACGAACCGAAATACCTTTCGGATGACTGAAGACAGGTGTTTATCTTACAATAATCACTTTCTATATATAACAGAAATTAATTAGAACCTGGCAGGAAGAGATGGGAATGGAAAGTGTAGGACATGTTAATATGTTAAGTTAGATATTGGTTTGAAATAATGAGTATTGGAAAATGCTTATGATAGTGTTTCATATTAATCAACCCTAAAATTGGCAAAAAGCCGAGGTTATCTTAAAACCTGCTTTGACTGGATTTTGTAAGAACAGTGATGAAGGTCGGACTTAGATCAGTCACTATAGCACTATGGCTATAATGATATAATAAAATTTGGTTTGTTTCACTGATGAATCTTGTAAGCTTTTAATGGAAGTATATGAATATTACTGAAGGCTTAAGGGATTTATCAATGGAATAAAAAATATTACAGTTTCTAGGGGTAACTGTTATACTGAAGTAACTTAATTACAAGTATATCTTATAATGCCATTTAAGGTTAAACTGTTGAATGAACATAGTAAAAGTTATTATAACAGAAGCATGGTGTTAACAATATTATAACAATATTGTTAAGACACATTTGAGATAATGCTCATTTGATTTAATTTAGAATTAGTTAAGTTTCTCCAACTAACCAAAAAGTACTTTAGATATTATAATATCAATTAAACCAAAAAATAAACAGAGGTCCTTATTTGCAGAGAGAGCTATGGAGTTTGAAAGTGAAATAAATCATTTTAGGATCTACAGTTTTCTGTAAATGTTTGTCTCAGCCACACAGTATAATTCTGGAAGGGCATTAGACCTTCAAAAGATAGGGTTTTGTCTTTGGCACCTCAAAGCAGGATTCAGTGTTGGCTCTTAAATGCGTGATTTGCCAACCTTGAATGATAACCAAAAGAAGGTGCTTTAAGAAAGACAGGAGTATGTATCTCATTATATTATAAGAAAATAATGAGAGGTGTACGTTTTTTTTGTATTATCTGAAAAGAAACCGGTCCGTGAGTTTCTTCAATCGGCCAAAAAATGACTTCATGAGGTGAATTTTAAAAGTGCTTACAGGGGAGTTTCATATTAATTAAAACACTAGGCTTGGCAAGTAAACAAGGTGTGTGGAAAACTGCTTGTGCAGGCGAATTTTAGAAACAGAGAATCAGTTTTAGTCCAAGCATGGTACAAGTTAATATAAGGCTGTTATGTTTAACATGTTTCATTATAGCTTAAATTTAAATGGAAATAACTGAACTGACCACTGTATGCTTAATCAAAGGCTTGTGATAAACCTCTACAGTCTTTTTGTTTCACACTTTGTTAACACACATTTGTATATGAAGTTAAACTGACCCATTGACAACACACAGAAAAGGTAACATAATATGCGGCTCAGAGGTTAATATAATTAAATAGATCTGGTGTTACATATTAGAAACCTCTCTCATATATATACACACACACACACACACACACACACACACACCACACACACACACACACACACACACACACACACACACACACACACACACACACACACCACACACACACACACACACACACACACACACACACACACACACACACACACACTTGTATTTGGTAGCAAGGACCCTGTTAACTCCAGTTTTTTAGGGAGAGGAGGGGTGGAAGATAGTGAACCATGAGCTCACATTCAGTTAATTCTGAAAACAGAGTTGACCGGATCCTTCTAGAAAATATAACTAACTCAAAGATAGGAACTGTCAAGGCAGATTGATGATCAGATTTAATTGGGACTCCTGATGTAATCAATGGAGGGAAAATCCTATAAAAACCAAGGTAAAACCTCAGTCAAGTATTGCGTGACTAGCTAACTACAAGTTGTGTGGTCCATGCTCTGAGGATCTCTGAAAAACTGATTGCTGTTTGGTCAAAGTTAAGTTTCTGCCTTTTGAAGACAGTTCTTATTTTTCAATATATCCTACACTACACTTCCATATACTGTAAGGTAAGCATTTAAATTGAATATCTCTTTTATACTGATGCATTGCTATAAGGTATAAAAATTATGTTTTAATCTTATGCGATTCAATATATATATATATATATATATATATTTTGAATGTTCTAGAATTTAGCGGTGGACATCTTTTAGCTTTTTGCATTTTATAGAGAGCTAAATATATGATAACCATATTCATATTACTGTATTTAAGTATTAATGCTGTTAAACTTGTAAAGGCACTGGAATGCCCAGGCTGCCTATTAGCAGGGATCGAAAGTAGTCTATAACTACTCAATCCATTTTTAGCATTTAATAAACCGAAGGAGTACTGATACTACTCTGACTTGTTAAAACTTCAAATTAAATGAGTCTGTGTGATTTTCATGAATTATTTAAAAGTCATCTGGATATGTTGCAAGCCCAGTACACGAAAGACCCACTTACAGGATATATAAATAAAACGATTATCCATGCAATTTTTTGCCAATATATATATATTGTGCTCCAGATATAGGATGTATCGTTATAATTCCTGACTGAAAAAGCCATTTACACCCCCTCAAAAAATGGAGGATTTATTTTAGAGCCATAGAAAAACAATCACTGTCACTTTAACGATAGTATACAAAGCAACTGTTTAGTTTCTCTGCGACCGCCAGAATCTTCTACTTCTGCTCTCGAGAATGATTGATTCATGTCACTCACAACCGATAAAACTTTCTAGTTTGTGTAAACGTTAAAAAAAAAATAATACTTGACCCTCTCTCTCTTTTTTTATTTTTTTCATTTACACAACAAACATTTAATTCTTGAAACAACTGTAATACACTTTTGGTAGCGTTGCCATCATAATATCACCTTGAAATAAATAAGTAATTGTACTAATTATGGCTTATTTTATATTCGTAAGCAATTTAAAATAACTACTGCTGACAAATTTCTGGGAGTGATTAATACTGACAGAAAAACATATAGCAGCACAGTTATATATAGGCAGTTGCTATGCGTACGGCTGCTGTACATATTAGAAGAATTCTATTTTTCTGTTAATATGTCAAGTGACTCGAAATTACGTCACTATTCTCCTGGAAGGATAAGGGGCATTTTATTAATACGGCTACAGCAGCTGTAACAATAACATGCATACGGCTGCTGTACGTATTAATAGAATGCCGATGTGCCACACCATGGCTACAGATCGTAAGGTTAAAGATGCAACCCTGGTTCTCTGAAAGAGAAAATAGCCATCAACTAATGGGTATCGCCGTCAGGTGATAGGATTTTGCTGAGCTTAATATAAAAGCTGCGTTTAGGCCTCCGTAGCTGTGATGTCAGAGCAACCCCACCCCCCACCCCCCTCAGGTGTTGAATGATTATACAGAGCATAAGAAGCTCAGCCTCTTTTGCTTCAGGCCGCAAGGGCTACTGAAGCGACCTCGCTGCTTGATGGCTATTTTCTCTTTCAGAAAACCAGGGTTGCATCCGTAACCTTATGTTCTCTTTCAATTCAAAAATAGCCATTAACTAATGGGTACTGTGTACCAAAGCAATCGTAAGGAAGACCATGCGGCAGTAGGACAGGATTGGTCTACATGTAAAAAATACACTTAACAGAGCCTCAGCATCTGGTTCGAAAGACTTCTGTCCTAACACTGTTCTATGAACAGAGGGTCTTTAACAGTACGATACCGTACCAGGATACTCTTACCACATGGGTAACGCTGGAGGACATACTCAAAGAGTACAGCAGTCTAATTCAGACTAACACTAAGTGGTCTCTTCCACTGGTGTAATAGAATCCAAGACCGAAGCTCCAAAAAGTAGAGCAGAGGAATCCAGCACGTTGAGTCTGTAGAACCTCATGAAAGTGTGTGGCGTAGTCCAGCTAGGCGCAGCACATATTTCAGACACTGGGACACCTCGAGAAGGCCCAAGAGGTCGCCATACCCCTGGTAGAATGCGCCTTCAATTGCCCCGGTGGGGAAAAGGCCAGAAGATTCATAACCCAGAGCAATGGCATCCACTATCCAATGGGACAGGCGCTGTTTAGACAATGCCTGAGCCAGCGTCCTAGAACCATAGCACACAAACAACTGTTCAGTGTGTCTGACACCCCTTGTATGGTCAATATAGCACCTCAATGCTCGACCAGGCAAAGTATGTGCAACTGTTGCTCCTCCAGAGAAGAGAAGGGAGGAGGATGGAATACCATCAACTCCACAGACTGGTTCACGTGGAACGGGGATAATACTTTTGGCAAAAATGCCGAGTTTGGTCACATGGAGACTGTGGACCAGAATAACTGCTAATGACAGCCTGTCACAAAGACGGCTGCAGTGGGTGATGTCAGACCAGAAACAGGAAATAAACGACAGAGAGAGGTGGAGTTTGGTGGAGCTGAGCGAATGGTTTCGCTCAGCATTTAATAAATGAACAGACAGCTGGAAAAAAACGGTTGTAACAAACACAAAAACACAGGACAAGGCACATTCACCAAAACAAGAGACAAACAAAACGGACTAGCACTACACAAAACACGGTGAGCAGATATTTTAACTTTACATTATTATTTTATTATTTATTACCTCCGTCTCCAATCCCGTTCTCCACTCATCGAACACCCAACCCCGAGTGGGTGAAAACATGCAGCTTTTATGCAGCTGTACCGTGACTCGATTGCTAATCAATCATTCAATTGGAGTCGCGGTACAACTGCACGTGATTTAATAAAGTGCAATTCCCCGTGCTCACATATTATTACGTTTTACTTGCACGTGAAGTGCTGTGCAATCCTCATGCCTAAATACAAATATACATTTTAAACACTCGTGTTACACAGACCTGTTTATATCCCGAAACCAGTGGGGCGAATCTCTACTCCCGCTGTACCACCTTCAGCGGAAATGCTGCCAATGGTGCGGCTGTCAGCAGATGTGCTGACAGCTCCCAGACTGACTCCTTCAGCCGGGGCAAGTTCAGCAGCGGAAAAGCTGCTGGAGTTGGTGGTCTCCAGACCTCCCCCAAGATCTCCGGCAGCAAAACTGCTGCGGGGGAAGGTGGTCTCCTGACCTCTCCCCCATTTATAGCCCGCAGCTCCCTCTGGGGGGACTCCAGCCCCCAGAACTCCTGCAGCGAAATTGCTGCGGGGAAGGGTGGTCTCCTGACCTCTCCCCCCTTTTCCATAGCTGGCAGCTCCCTCTGGTGGGGCTCCGGCCACACTGACCCCTGCGGCCAAGCAGAGCTGACTGCAACCCCTGGCGAAACAGTTCCAGTGACCTCAGGCAATGCGGAGCGGCTGGCAACCCCAAGCAAAGCAGTTCCAGAGACCCCAGGCGATGCGGAACGGCTGGCAACCCCAGGCGATGCAGAGCAACAGGCAACCCCAGGCGAAGCGAGGCAGGCATCCTTGGGCGAAGCGAGGCAGACATCCTTGGGCAAAGCGAGGCAGGAATCCTTGGGCAAAGCGAGCCAGGCATCCTTGGGCTAAGCGAACACGGAGTCAGGACAAGCTGGGGTGCGGGTATTGGCCCTCTTCTCGGCTACTGAGACCGGGCATCTAGTCCAGGTCCTTCTGGTGCAGGGAGAGGCAGCTTCTGCTCCTCTCCCCCTGATGGTGATGGAGGCAGAGGCAGCTCCAGTTCCTCTCCTCGTGATGGTGGGGGAAGTGATACCAGCAGGCACTTACCCTCTGCTGGTGGAGATGGGAACAGCTCCCCCTCGGACTTTGGATCCCCGCGGTCCCCCCACCTGGGCACTGGACTCTCGCGGTCCCCCCACCTGGGCGCTGGAGACCTGGCTACCTGGGCTGCTGTTCTGTTTATAGCTGTCTCCAGGTAGTAGAGGACCAACTCCACTCCTTCCTCCAGGGAGTTTGGGGTGTGTTCCCTCTCATACGCCTCCCATCGCTCCATGTCCATCAGCCACAGGACTCGGATGGCTATGGGCATGGACTGTGCCTCCAGCCCAGCATTGTCCTGGATCCAGTCCCTCAGCCTGACGGCGTCTTCTGACCTTTTTTTTTTTTTTTTTTTTTTTTTAAACAAGAAATTGCAGTTCCTGCTCTGGTCTGCGTCTAGGAGGCACTGGTAATCCCACGATGATACCAGGTGTCACAAAGACGGCTGCAGTGGGTGATGTCAGACCAGTTATTATTTTATTATTTATTACCTCCGTCTCCAATCCCGTTCTCCACTCACCGAACATCCAACCCCGAGTGGGTGAAAACATGCAGCTTTTATGCAGCTGTACTGTGACTCGATTGCTAATCAATCATTCAATTGGAGTCACGGTTCAACTGCACGTGAATTAATAAAGTGCAATTCCCCGTGCTCACATATTATCACGTTTTACTTAAACGTGAAGTGCTATGCAATCCTCGTGCCTAAATACAAATATACATTTTAAACACGTGTTACACAGACCCGTTTATATCCTGTGTACCAATGACTATACACCAGTACTATCACACAACACAAAATACACACAGGGGCGGGCACTTTGCTACTCAGCCCTAGAGCTGACAGGCGTTCCCGTTCAGGGGCCAGACCCATAGCTGCATCAGCTGTGGGTTTGCATGCCACAGATCACGCAGGCCTGAGAGAGGCAATCCGCCAGCAGGGGACTGCTCGAAGAAAAGACAGCCGGGGTTGCAACCACAGTAACAGCCAAACCGCCATGTGGTGAAGGCTCAGAGATCTCAGGTCGTCCTGGCGGTTAATATATGCCATGACCGTGGTGTTGTCTGACCCCGTCCACACTCCCCGAGTCCCCACACCGTTCCAGACTGCGGCCCAGCCGTGGTTGGAGGTGTCTGTGGTGATTACTTCCCTCAGGAAGATGGGACCCATGGTTGTCCCCTGACGAAGGTTGGAGGGGAACCTCCACCAGCGCAGGGTTCTCCAGCAGGACTGGGATATCACCAGCCTGCGATGCCTGTCTCATTGCGGGTGAAGCGCAAACGAGTTGAACCAGGGCTGGAAAGGCCTTTGGTGGAGAAAGCCCAAAGGAAGGGCCTGCAAGGCAGCAGCCATCAACCCCAGCATGCGCTGACACAACACCATGCTTACTGTCTCTCTCAACCTGAATAGGGAGTGGCAAGACTCTATTGCGGTAACGCTCCGAGTTGTTAATGTGGCCTTTATAGGCACCGAGTCCAGGTGGACGCCCAGAAAATCAGACTGCTGGCTTGGCGTGGGGCGGCAATTCTGCAGGTTTACCCTGAGACCGAGCCGCTGGAGGTAGTCTGTGACCAACGCAATATGTGCCAAGGCTTGCTCCTGTGACTGAGCGCAGATGAGCCAGTCGTCTATTTAATTCATCAGTCGAACGCCCTGAACGCGCAGGGGGGCAAGAATGGCATCTATGCACTTGGAAAAAGTGTGAGGAGCAAGGGACAGCCCAAATGGCAGTGGAGCGGGTCCTTCACTGCAGTTACTATCACCACGCGAAAGGAGGGTGGTTTTAATTGGAACTGGAGGGTGGTTTTAACTGGAACTGAAGGCTGTAACCAGCCAGCATAGTCTTGAGCATCGGGAGGCAGCGGGGGGCGCAGTCGCGGGACCCTTGGAGCGCTGGTGATTGCCGCTTCCTCTAGGGCGTCAGTTACCCCTCTTTGCAGACCGACTGCGCTGCGGGGCAGGTGAGCGGGCCTGGGCGGAGGCTGTCAACCCCACAGGAGGGCAGCCCTAGCAGGTAAGACTGGCTTCCGTGGAAGCAGCCGGGTATACTGCCTTGACGCTTCCCCGGTCCTCAGAGTCCTCTGAAGCATCTCCTCCACTGCGGGGCCAAAAGTATGGCCAGGATTGATAGGGGCGTCCAGGAGAGAGGACTTGTCCTGATCCTGAACTCTAGCCTGGGAAAGCCAGAGTTACCGTCTGGTGACCACCAGCACCGCAAGACACCGGCCCTCCACTCTGGCCGTGAGTTGGGCCAGTCTGGTGACCGCCTCAGTGACCTGGTTCAGCTCTTGTCTCTGAGCCGCCATGACCATATCAGAGAGCTCCTTAATTAGGATCGCCTGATAAACAGAGAGCATGCTCGCCACATTAGAAAGCTGAGCAGCTTGGGAGCAAGCAGCATACGCCTTCTTGAGGCGAGTCTCTGTCGTCCGACACTGTCTGTTCGAACACTGTAGGTCCTTGGTCGGTCCAATGTTCGGCGCCTGTACAAGGGCCGCAATGGCAGAGTCCACCGGGGGGAGGGCTGCCAAGCTGCCACCGTGCTAGGTGCTGACGCTGGGTTAGAACAGGAAGACTGGACTTCCCTGATAAAGTCGGGGAAAGGAGGCAGTGTCCTGTCATGCACTGGCTTGACCGAGGGGAACCAGGAGCCCTGGGGCTCCTTGTCCCTGGGCCATTCCACCCCTAGACGTTGACCAGCTCGCTCAATCAGAGCCTCAAAAGCTGGCGCTGGAGATGCTGGACGTCCCTCCTATAGGAGCTCCTCGTCACCAGAAGCTTGCAAAGACAGGATGTCCTCCTCATAGTCCGAGATGGGCTCAGGCTCAAGCTCAGGCTCCGGCTCAAGAGTCGGACTGGGCGGCCGGGGAACCGGCGCAGCTGTGGTGCCAGAGGCCGACAACATGCTCATCATGAGCGACTGTTGCCCCATTACCACCTCCATAAAGCGACCAATCTGGTCCAAGAGGCCCGAGATCCTGCTTGGCTGGTCCCTAGGGGACCTGGAGTGCACTCGTTTCTTAGCGGGATGTGAGCGTTCCTCTGAGGGGGAGCACCAACGCTGCCCCACTGTCCTAGTGGGCGAGCGAAAGCGTCGCCCGAGAGATGGGGAGGGTGACCAGGAGAGCTGTAGGTGGCCAAGAGATGGTGCTGTTTCTCCTGAAGGGAGACAATAAGAGCCTCTGCTGGAAGCAGATCCCAGTCCCACTGTTCTGTTGGCTCTAGCCTTGAGGACCCGCCTCTGGAACTTCCCACAGAACATTCTGTCAGTCAAAGCTGAGGCAGGGTGTTCTGGTCCAAGGCATGAGACACAAAACTCATGCGGGTCCTCTGGGGGCATGTTCCAGCTGCAAGAGCTGCACTCGTGGAAGCCCAGCATAGTGTGCATGCGCACGGATGTGCACGGGCACTGCTGTGCACAGGTGCATGGGCTGGATGTGCACGGGCCCCGGGAGTGCACGGGTGTGCGAGTACACGGGAGTGCACGGGTGGGCATGGGTGTGCACGTGCGCGTGTCGCTGCACGGGTGTGGTGAGACACACTTAGGGAATAATCCCTCAGAAAGCCGGGAAATCTATGCTAACACACAGGGCAAAAACTCAGTGTGCAGCTGGTATTTGGAGCAGGCTATGGTCTAATTAAGACCGCTGCTGTAGTGTTCTGTCATGCCCAGGGCCAACACACACCTTGTGTTTCTCTCTGAAAGAAAGAAAATAAAATGTTAGTACAAGTAATAAAATAATATAAGTAATAACAACAAACTCTCAAATAATAACAAGCGAGACAGACTCGAAGAGTCAGCAAGCTGAAAACAGTAAGAATGCTCGAAAAGCGACTCAGCCAAGTGCTTAAGGGGCAGTGCCAGCCGGAACGTCGAATACGAGAGCTTAAAGCGGGAGCCAAAAACCAACTGAACCTGGTGATTTTGCGGCCGCGCTCATTGAACGTAAAACTACAGATTCAGTGAAATAAACCTGGGGAAAGTGCAGCCACCAGCTTCCCGTGCACAATTAAGGCAACGGAGGGTACAGACACTGAATTAAATAATAAAAGAGAGTTGTAAGAACAACCATATAGTTACGTTCAATCCCGATCAAGACTGAAAGCAAAAAAGCTTCCTACGCTCTGCATAGTCATTCAGCACCCGAGGGGCGGGGCGCTGACATCAGAGCTACAGAGGCCTAAAGGCAGCTTTTAAATTAAGCTTACCATAATCCTATCATGTGATGGCTATTTTACTAATGACTCTACTAATGACCCATTAGTAGATGGCTATTTTCAAATTGAAAGAGAACTTACACTGAAGCACCACCTGTTGATGATACCAATGTATACACGTGCCATTTAAATGCTGTTTATTATATATCACTCAAAGGCACGTAGTAATAACAAATGTTAATAAAAGACTTAAGTCATTCAAACAAACATATTCTGTAACTAGTACTTATTTTAATAACCCAATGCCAGGTAGTTGTGGATTCTTTGGCATCCCAGGAGCAGGCAGTGTTCCTGTCGGTCCCATCAATAATTTATCTATAAATGTTTCCAGTTTTAATTACGAAAGCTCAAAGTCAGCAGAAACTTAAAAATAAAATACAAGAGGGCGACTGAATGAAAGTTTAGCAAGGTTTGGTGCATAAAAAAGTGTTTCTTGCACATTTAAAATATTTTTTTTGTGTTTGTTTTATTTCAGATATGTTTAAGTTAGATGAAAACTGTTTACAAAAGTTGATTAGATTTCTTGATAATTAAAATCAGAAATTACGTTTGCCCACCGTACTGTAAGTGGATAACTACCGAAAGCCAGCACTGTGTCTTAGCTCAGTTGACGCTATTCCACATTGTCACATTCACACTCTTCCCAACCTACCCATGTTACGTGATCTCCCTGTCCCATGTAACCACCTACAGGGAAAAACAGAATACTGTGCATTCTGCCAGGGCACCGTACCTGCAGATACTTTGTTATATCGTTATCTCTTCTTTTGTAAACACAGTATATTTAATAAGTCCATAAATCTGTAGTTGCCTAATTAAACCTTAGTTTTTTATCATAAACACACAAACAAAAAATAATTACATTAAACTTTGAAAAAAAAAACCCTACTCTCTAGGGATCAGATTCTGCATAGGCAATTAGGAAACATATTCAACAAGCACAACAAGCAGCAGAGGTCAGCCCAGGTGCCCAGAGGTGCATCTATACCAATCTATTGATACCGAACTTACAGCTTGCAACACTGCCTAAGCCCAGGAGAATCTTGTTACACACAGCTATAGTAGGTTTCAGTTTCTACATATCGAGCAATTTATAGCAGGAATTAATGGCGGGGAATTTTTTAATATACAGTACGATTACATTTACATTTTTTCCGTATTTCGATATTTAAGGTAATAAAAATTTAGTATTTAAGAAACTATTTCACAGTATGTTACAAAATATATTAGACATCACAAATTCAAGTACTTCAATGCACCTTGTAAAAAAAACCCCACAATTTTCAAGCAGTTTTAGACTTTGAACCAGCTACTTAAAAATTAACGGACTTTCAAGGGTTTTAAGGGAACCCTGTGTATTCTTCACAACGTGCATCTTGCTGAATTTACTGGTTGCTTCCACATATGACAACTCAACATGGTATCGCTCAACAAACTGTTACTTAACTCAGAGGTGAGTCCTTTAGAAATACCAGGATGGAAAGGTGGTGACCGGTCAATAGGGGAATGAGCTTATTGGTTAATAGGACTTCAATCTCTAGGGGAACTGACTAAGGAAGTACAACATAACCTATAAGGAAGGTTTGCAAACACAATCGAGTATATTCCCAGATATTTGGTTTTCAAATGAAAATTTCTTTCAAAACTGCACAATTCAGACCTTTTTAGCCAATGGAAGTGCACAACTGATAATATTTGTGAGTTAGCTACAATTAATTTATGATAGAAAACAGAAAGGATATTGTGAAAGATTTCACTACAATAATTAATTGTCTGACCATGTAATAGTTTTGCTACTACATTATTTTAGCAATTTGTCTACCATAAATTAACCCCACTGTGCCAATATCTTACACATTGTATGGTATGTATCCTTCAGATCCTTAAAAACCTAGCACCTTGAAGTCCTTCAGCGGTTATGATAGAAAAGACACGTCAAGAGAGGATTAATCTTCCATGAAGTCCTTTGTTTATGTAAAGAAAAAAAAGTAATTTAAATCTATCAAGCAGAATGCCACATGCCTTCCATCCAATTCACTCCTCATTTAATAAAAGGTAGCTCCCAGACACTGAATATTTTCACAATCCCGATTATTGAATGTGACAGCTGAAATTTCATTATTTTCGTTCCCTTTGGCGTGCACAGGATGAAATGCCAGTGTCGCTTATGTTATCTGAAGCCAGGCATTGTTCCGAGAGGCAGGTGTTACAGCAGGTTGAAAGGAAAGGTTGGAGAGGAAAGAGGAATTGTGTGCACTTCCTTTAACAAGTCAAAATTACAATATAACCTTAACATCCTATATCCATAGCAAGACCGGTTCATATAAAACATGTTATCCGTTTGGATTTCTAAAAACGTCTAAAAGGTTGAATGTCTATGATTTCCATTATGTATGACTGCAGCATTCATGCTAAGTCAGAGAAGATGCAGTAGCAGTGCTCTTATGTGGCAAATGTGCCAGTATCACTGCCCCAATGTTGCAATCCACTTAGAGTGGTAAGCGGTAGTACATTGCTTCTCTTTACCCACTAGTCTCCCCTGGACTTGTCCAGAAGAGGTCGCAGAAGCAGAATGAAGTAGTCTATCACTATATGATTTTCTCCCTAACCTACGAGGCAGCAATGAGGTGAGATATCCCTGTAGTTGACTTTTAATGAGTCAGTAGCTTAACATGTCATTTATAGTTTTTTTTTTTTTTTTTTTTTTTTTTTTTTTTTTTTACATCATCTTTACTATTTTATTGTGTTTGCAATCATTCTGGTATTGGGTTGCTCTGATACTCGTTTATTATCATGAATTATCTAAATGTGCCTTAACATAATTTGGAGCTAGTCTGGAGTACTGGCACAGATCAGCTTTTCTCATTCCATTCAAATCAGACAATGTGACCTTTCAACTCTTCCAGCCTCAGTTTTACATTGTAACATGACTTGACAAGCTTTGAGCTTGTCTAAAGAATCTTGGTACTTAAGATTCTCCAGACAAACTCAAAGCAAATTGAGAGTCAGGTCAGGTCTGATTTAGAGAAAAATGATAACCAGTCAGAATGATTGCAAAGACAATATCATAGTAAGAGATATAATTTTATTTGACGCTACTTACTCTTTGAGCAATTGTGTGCATGATTCAAGCAACAAAAGCAACACCAACTAAACATGCATTTAACAAACTTGGTGACATATGTAAATACCAGCTAACTAGTTGCTTGAAAATCTGACAGTACAAGTTCTCAGAAAGGTGATGAACTACCATTGGTCACTGTCATGGGACGCATATAACACACCCTCTGATCACAGATGCTAAAGCCCACCCACCTGGAGTTCCCGCACGACCCGCTTGATGAGGTAATTCCCCAGCTCCACCCCTTGCAGTCCTGGCTGGGTTGAAGAGATGGAGTAGAAGACTGCAGCATTGACCTTGTTGATGTCTTCCACAGAATCCAGAGAAGAGAATTCTCGAACAATGGTCTAAGAAAGAATAATAATAATGTGAATGAAACTTGAATATTGCTTCTTTTGGTTTATATTTAAATTACAAAATATAGAGGATAATATTGCTAATTTGTTTGCATTCTTTATAGAAATTCATGGACTTTATGCATTTTTGCACAAATCATTTATGCAGAAGCCCACACATAATTTCAAGTCCGCCACTTAGGTGTAATTGGGAGTGGATCTTGCTGAAAAACAATTCAGCACTGCAGTTATTGTTTTTTGAAATGACTGAATTGGAGAATAAATCAATGACAAATGGGTTTTCAAAAAAACGAAATACAAATACATTTAGTAGCATTCTAGAAAGGAACATAAGCATAGTGTACACAGGTTAATAACTAGAATGCACATGGGCAAGGTGACTATAATGCTGAAAACCATCAGTTTATAAATTAACCATGACATGTTCTTAAGTGTGGCTGGTTAAAAGACAGTAATTAAGCTTTTCTAATCATTTGTACTTCAAACTGGAAAAAGTGGCCCTTTGTGAACAACCTCTCTTAGACAGTTTGGCGCAAGCTTATATCTGAAATTATAAGTCATGTTCTACTGAAAGCAACAGAGGTTTCAGAGCACCTCTTAATTCCCTACGAGTTACCTCGCAGAGTTTTAATATTCAAAAGCATTCTAGATCAACAATAATTTGTGTTTAAAAATATTATAAGCCAAAATTAACCTTTATTAAGTATTCAGATTTTGTTTAGTTTAGAAGGCATGACTTGTAATGTTTATATGTGCGTTTGGACGATCTCTTATTGTTAGAAGAGTGTCTTCCCACACATTCTGCTTGTGACAACTGCAGCCAAGCAAATACCAGTAGAATATGTTTGATCACAGAAAGGACGCAAGGATAAACATATCCAAGTGTGTCAGTGGCATACATGTCCTGCCACAGCAGTAAATACATAGTAAGAGCCATCAGTAGCATGAATAGCAAGGATGGAATAAGACTCCTACTGCACAGCAGTTTCACCCATTCCAGGATTAATTATGTGCCTGATTAGCCCCAATGTACAGGTAACAAGTTCCAGTGTGTCATATTAAAATCACAGTAAAAGCAGAAATGGACCAAACTGCTAAGCAATGGAAGATGTATTTCCAAACCTGAAAAGGTAGCTCACCACGACCTACAGTATATCCACAGTATGCACATGTAAAAATGTAATTTTGACATACATACAGACAGAGAGATGCCTCCAAATACCCTCAGATTCTGAAACTATTACAACTAAACATCCTTTTCAAGTTTCATCCTACCTGGGTAAGTGGCTTCCTATACTTTATATAAAAATGGCAGTGTGACACAGACAGAAAGAGTCCATATAATCCCAGATTGTGACACACATTATAAATTGTACTAAAGAAGGTCCTTACAACGTTTAAATTGCAATTAGACAAGCAGTTCTCAAGATATATGCTCTTTATATGCATCACAGCGGGGGAGAACAATAATGAATAAAACCCTTCTTGTTTGGATTGTTGTGACTAACATGGCTAAACTACACTGTGGCTGCCGCAGCACAGCTTTGTAGGTTGTGCAGGTCCTCACCTGAATGTTACTGGAGATCTCTTCTTTCAGGGCAACATGTAGAACCACCAAGGGCTCCCCTGGCATTGCTCCGTGAGTGAACACATAGCAGCGTCTGTAAGGGCCCACTCTGCGCTTAATATCTGTCCAGTTTCTAACCGGGTGAACAGCTTCATACCTGGGAAGAAAAAAAAAGACTCTTAACATTCTGAGGATTATCCAGAACTTCAAAATGCTCTGTCATCCATCCAATAATGAAACACTAAAAGAAACTTTCAAAATCAAATGACAACCATTTGGACTAAATGTATCACTGAATTTAAGTTTAAGTTTATTTATTTATTTTCTGAAACAATCACAATTCTAAGGTTTTTTTTTTTTTTTTAAGAAACCTTTGATCATGTCCTCTCTAGAACACAAAGCTAGAGTAAGGCATTAATATGTTCTGCAGGCACAGCCTGTCTGTGCATGTGTGGATAAAAGAATTGATTTTATCAGTTGTCTAAACCGTGCTGTCTTCAGCGATTTGCCATCTTGCTTATTTGCAAGATCAAAAACATTGTACTGATTGGCTAAAGGCAAAAAGTTTCCAGTAAAATGTTTCTCAAAGTAGAGCCCAGGTCTAGTCCAGGAAATATTTTCTTTCAGTACGTTAGGCTTAAAACAATTTTATGAATGTGCAATGTACTATTATGTGTATTCTGTATACTTCCCATGCCATGCTAAGTATTCCAAGAAAAAAAAACTCACGTTCAAAAAATAATATAATAATAATAATAATAATAATAATAATAAATAATAATAAAATCAGCATTAATCAGTCTTTTCAGAAGCATTTACTTTTTCAGGAATAGTTAGTAAGCAAGCTACATAATAAAGTAGAAACAAGAGAATTATCAAAAAAAAATATTTTAGTGATGAAGACATTAGCAAGTGAAAACCAAAAACTTCGGTCGGGCAGTCATGTTTCTAATGCAAATAAGTATTTTAAGGATGATTAGACCTACAGCTATGGCCAAAAGTGTTGCATCACCCTATAGAATGAACTAATTTTGCTTCATAAAGTTGAACGAAACCTGCTGAATAATGTTACGTTATCAGATTGAATTACATACCCCTCTGTAGTTTTCCATATACTCAATGAAAAAATGACAAAAATTGAAAAATGTGATTTCAAAATCTAACACAAAATACTGTACTACTACTATTATGGCTTCCAGCAGACTTTGCAATATAATTTTGCAGTTTCTTTGATTACATGATGTTAAATAAAATATCTAAATTGTGTTCATTATATATATATATATATATATATATATATATATATATATATATCTATATATCATATATATATATATCTTATGTATCGACATATCTGGACACCTTATAAAAACAGATCACTGAATAAATATTTACTGTTTTATTGTTACGATTGATTGCTTATCACT
The DNA here is from genome assembly GCF_017654505.1 of Polyodon spathula. Classification (NCBI taxonomy): domain Eukaryota; kingdom Metazoa; phylum Chordata; class Actinopteri; order Acipenseriformes; family Polyodontidae; genus Polyodon; species Polyodon spathula. The sequence continues at coordinate 30,723,068 of NC_054546.1, forward strand.
CCAGCTCTGTCCTGGAGGCTTCCCAATGCCTCGCCTTTCTCAAGGCTGCCAAGAAACTCCTTGGAGAAACACTGGCAGCTGGTGCCAGACTGAAGACTTCATGAACCACAGCACTGTAACCCTGAAAGCACCTTCATTCCCCACAGAATCTTACTGACGAAAAAGAAGCTCATTTGCATGGCTGGTGTTGTCTGGGAAAATATCTCTATCATTAGCGAGACTGAATGCATTGAAAAGAACGAGGAAATAGAGGCTTCCAACAGTGAAGAAAGAGATATTGGCAAAAAGAAATATAAAATTATGAAGCTTACTGGCTAATTTTCTGAAGGAGCTCGCAAGGTGACTTCCAAGTGACCCGCTCCAGGCTCAACAGTCCCACGGAAAACCACTCTGACAACATGCTCTTCAAGGTGCCATTTAGATCCTGGGGAGAGAACAGAGCCCACAATGGGGTCACTGCGGGGGTGGAAAATTAGTTCATCTTTGCCCTTGCCCTATAATAACCCCATATCTTATATAACTTGTTTTTGTCACGTTTATATAACTTGTTTTGGTTAGAATGTTCTAGGGAAAGGAATAGTTTATTCAGAGGGCCGAGCCTCGAGGGAGTGATCTGGCCAATTACTCTCTCGCATGCAAAAGCCTAACTTGGTAAGTTATAAAGGACGGGGTTCTCCTCTGCTCTGATGAGAGTCAGCCGTGAGGATTAGCGCGCAGTCCTGCTCGGTAATTTCTTGGAGACAGCTGCTTTCTCTTACCAGGGTCGAAGGGCTCTCCCGATCCGCTTGGAAGGGTAAGAATTAGTTCAGTTGCGTCTCATGGATTGTATTGATCTGTGATTAATATAATCTTTGTATGTAACCTTGTTGGGTTATGTCCCGTTAGGGATATCGTTATTCGCAGTATAGCATCTGTGTATGTAACTGCGTGTGTGTGTGTGAAATAATAAAGGACCTTTTAAAATTACTCTGTGAAGTAATTGCCTTATTTACTTCCACATCAACTTCCTTTTAAATTTAAAGTAATTGAATTTCACACAACATTATTGGCGTTGTCGGCAGGATCATAAAAGGAAGTTTGGACGTAAATAATCACAATGTTTGAACGCAAGAATAAGGAGCTTGAGCCTGAGGTGCTGCCTGAATGGGATGAAACCATTTATAGTGATGGGGCACAAGAATTAAGAAAGGGCGGAGGGCTGCCAGAATCTTCGTTTAAACTATTGAAACAAGCAAAACCTGAACAATTAACGACATGTCTAAAGAAAGTACCAGTTGGTAATAAAGATCCAATACGAGCATTGCAACGTAGATTATGGATTGTGTATACGGCTTACCGCATTAAGGATGAGGAGTTGGAACAAGTAAAAAAAAGGCAAGAACGGCAAATAGTAGAATTGTCTGATGCAATGGGACGTGCATCCCTTGCACAGGCACAGTGTGATGTTTTGCGAGGAAAATTACAGCAAACGACAGGAATGGCAGAGAGGGCTGCGGTGTATATTGCTAAAGTTAATGCTAAAAAAAAGAAAACGCCGAGTAAGAAAAAGATCCGTGCGTTCCTGGCTAGTGCAAATGTAGCAGGGTGGGATCCGGAACGATGGGATGGTGACATTTGGAGCTCGGACACGGATGACCGGGACTATATTTGGGACCCGGATAATCCTGACCCAGATCCAAATGATGAACCAGACCTTGAATCCAAACCACCCCCTTTGCAAGCTAAACCTATTGTTAGACGCAGACAAGTTGCTGGTCCACAAGGCAACATAATAACTGCTCAATTGTCTACTGAGGATTACACACAACAAGAGCGTCTTGATATCAGAGAACGATATCGTCAAAAGCAAGGTGAACCAATTGATAAATGGTTGTTACGGTTATACGATACAGGAGCAGGAAATGTACGTGTAGATGTCGGTGATTACTCTGAGTTTTTGGACTTGAGCACAGATCTCATTATTAGACAGTGGTGCAGAGGTTTTCATAACCGAATGGATGGAAATAATGGTGATACTAATCTCCTTACTTTAATGGCAGAAGGAGCAAATGAAAAATATCCTACATTGCAAAGTTGGCCTGAAATGAGGGGTTCATGGGGAACTTTGAGTGAATGCATACAGCGCTTACGGGAGTTAACTATGAGAGAAGCTGTGTATACCGGACACGCGCATGAAGTAGATGAGTTCCCTTTGACTGCTGGTGCACGCGCTGCTGTAATACGAGACGCGCCGCCACCATATAAGGGAGCCATACTGGCTTTATTAATATCAGAAGTGGGCACAGAGGTAGGGAGAGTGGTAGTTAAAATTAGAGAACTGGGTGACTTAGGAGACTGGAGCACACAGGAAGAAAAGAAAGAGAATACACAGTGGACATTCCGTGGTAACTACTAAGGGAACCAGGGGAACGGGGGAGGTGGTAAAAAAAAAAAAAAAAAAAAAAAAAAAAAAAAAAATCCCTCGAAAAGACTTGTGGTCTAAATTAACACGTCAGAGGTACCAATTGTCCTAAACAAAGGAGACAAGATAGCACAATTACTGATAAAACCATATAATATGAATGATGTCACAGAATAAACCCTTAACTAACACAGCTAGAGGAATAGGAGGGTTTGGGTCCACGGACATTAATGGAGCTAAAGTGTGGGTACAACAGGCGGAAGGACCGCCACAATCGGCAGATGTGATTGCAGTAGGAAAAGATAATACGGTAGCAATAATGAAACCTGGTGAAGAGGGCTGGGAACATGTCCCAGCTACTAAATGTTATATAAGAGAAAACTAATGAGTTGTGAGTGTGTATGTTTGTTTGCAGATTCACCATGAAGCACTGGGTATGGTGAACGAAGGCGATATTGGCAGTGGTGGGGATGCTGCAGGCCTGGTCTCCAGGACATCAATTAACAAAGCTGGATCGGGTCACGCTGAGCTGGAATAACTACACCAAAACCCGAACCCAAGATAACTTCACCTGCAATGGTAATACAAAGTGTTCATTCGCCAACGTCACTGGGACACTGTGTGTGGCTGGCGAACTAAACGTGCCTGGTATGATACCCTACTGGGGGGAACAGGGACTGGACTAGGACTCATGAACACAATTGACGGACAAGTAACGGCACATAAATTGCAAAATGTGGGCTATAATACTCGGATGGCCCTGGATAAAATTGTACAGTGGATGCCCGACGGTGCGCTCATGCATGTGTATCAAGCGTACTGGGACCGAGTAGCATCCGAGCTGGTCATAGACATAACTAACGTAACTCTACAACAGTGGCAGAACATTACCAAGTGGATGAACTGGACAGAATGTACATTACAAATGTTATATGCATCTCATCAACGTACCAAAGTACAATCATTGATTCTACGACAAAGTAATCATGAATATCAAAAATTTGGAATATTTCAGAGTTATGGGTGAATGTGGTAAAAGAGTCTACTATGTGTAACAAAACTATGTGTATAGGGAGATATGTTACGCATAATGTAACGAGAGTGACGCCTGTATGTAAGTACTATGTGCATCCTATAATTGCTGGGGGAGCTCACTGGTATCTTCAGGTTACAGGCATGTGGTTGGATACACATACTAATCAGACATATGATTTACTAGATTGTGACAAGACAGACCAAGGCATGGTTTGCTTATTAAGGACAGGATATACTAACCCGTGTTTTACAGACGGACAGGGGTTGTGTGAATGGAGACGTGAGCCGTTGAGGGAAATTTTGCACGAAGTTGGCCCTCATAAATTATGTGTAAGTACGGTGCATGCCCATCCACAACTTACTTATGTGCCTTATTCTGGGTGTTTATCAGACATATATCTTTGGCATTGGGGAAATGATACTTATTTGTTAACCAATCATTCTCAGCAAGAGCTTCTCACCAGGATCCAGTGGGAAGTTCTGCATTCAGGAATTCACATTTCCCTGCAAAAACATCAAGTATTGCTGAATCGATCGTCTGAATTAGTTGACTTAGCAAAACAACATCAACACAATGCTACTGTATTAAAAATTAGAACGATAATGGCACAAAATACCATCTTAGGGTTAGGGAAAGTTATTGAACGTAATGCACAAGATGCATGGTGGTCCATATTTGAGGGATGGTCACCAAAGGCTAAAGGAACATTAACTATATTAATCCATCCCATCTTAATATTATTGGGAATTGTATTTCTTCTGTGTGTATGGCAAATATGTTTATGTATCTATCTTCGTAGAATTACACAGCGAACAATGTATTTGGCAGTGCATAGATGAATCTCGACCGAAGGACCGAATGTAATAAAAAAAAAGTGTGTTTTAGAAAGTTCTAGAAATGCGTTCGAGTTCATCTTTGCCCTTGCCCTATAATAACCCCATATCTTATATAACTTGTTTTTGTCACGTTTATATAACTTGTTTTGGTTAGAATGTTCTAGGGAAAGGAATAGTTTATTCAGAGGGCCGAGCCTCGAGGGAGTGATCTGGCCAATTACTCTCTCGCATGCAAAAGCCTAACTTGGTAAGTTATAAAGGACGGGGTTCTCCTCTGCTCTGATGAGAGTCAGCCGTGAGGATTAGCGCGCAGTCCTGCTCGGTAATTTCTTGGAGACAGCTGCTTTCTCTTACCAGGGTCGAAGGGCTCTCCCGATCCGCTTGGAAGGGTAAGAATTAGTTCAGTTGCGTCTCATGGATTGTATTGATCTGTGATTAATATAATCTTTGTATGTAACCTTGTTGGGTTATGTCCCGTTAGGGATATCGTTATTCGCAGTATAGCATCTGTGTATGTAACTGCGTGTGTGTGTGTGAAATAATAAAGGACCTTTTAAAATTACTCTGTGAAGTAATTGCCTTATTTACTTCCACATCAACTTCCTTTTAAATTTAAAGTAATTGAATTTCACACAACATTATTGGCGTTGTCGGCAGGATCATAAAAGGAAGTTTGGACGTAAATAATCACAATGTTTGAACGCAAGAATAAGGAGCTTGAGCCTGAGGTGCTGCCTGAATGGGATGAAACCATTTATAGTGATGGGGCACAAGAATTAAGAAAGGGCGGAGGGCTGCCAGAATCTTCGTTTAAACTATTGAAACAAGCAAAACCTGAACAATTAACGACATGTCTAAAGAAAGTACCAGTTGGTAATAAAGATCCAATACGAGCATTGCAACGTAGATTATGGATTGTGTATACGGCTTACCGCATTAAGGATGAGGAGTTGGAACAAGTAAAAAAAAAAAGGCAAGAACGGCAAATAGTAGAATTGTCTGATGCAATGGGACGTGCATCCCTTGCACAGGCACAGTGTGATGTTTTGCGAGGAAAATTACAGCAAACGACAGGAATGGCAGAGAGGGCTGCGGTGTATATTGCTAAAGTTAATGCTAAAAAAAAGAAAACGCCGAGTAAGAAAAAGATCCGTGCGTTCCTGGCTAGTGCAAATGTAGCAGGGTGGGATCCGGAACGATGGGATGGTGACATTTGGAGCTCGGACACGGATGACCGGGACTATATTTGGGACCCGGATAATCCTGACCCAGATCCAAATGATGAACCAGACCTTGAATCCAAACCACCCCCTTTGCAAGCTAAACCTATTGTTAGACGCAGACAAGTTGCTGGTCCACAAGGCAACATAATAACTGCTCAATTGTCTACTGAGGATTACACACAACAAGAGCGTCTTGATATCAGAGGACGATATCGTCAAAAGCAAGGTGAACCAATTGATAAATGGTTGTTACGGTTATACGATACAGGAGCAGGAAATGTACGTGTACATGTCGGTGATTACTCTGAGTTTTTGGACTTGAGCACAGATCTCATTATTAGACAGTGGTGCAGAGGTTTTCATAACCGAATGGATGGAAATAATGGTGATACTAATCTCCTTACTTTAATGGCAGAAGGAGCAAATGAAAAATATCCTACATTGCAAAGTTGGCCTGAAATGAGGGGTTCATGGGGAACTTTGAGTGAATGCATACAGCGCTTACGGGAGTTAACTATGAGAGAAGCTGTGTATACCGGACACGCGCATGAAGTAGATGAGTTCCCTTTGACTGCTGGTGCACGCGCTGCTGTAATACGAGACGCGCCGCCACCATATAAGGGAGCCATACTGGCTTTATTAATATCAGAAGTGGGCACAGAGGTAGGGAGAGTGGTAGTTAAAATTAGAGAACTGGGTGACTTAGGAGACTGGAGCACACAGGAAGAAAAGAAAGAGAATACACAGTGGACATTCCGTGGTAACTACTAAGGGAACCAGGAGAACGGGGGAGGTGGTAAAAAAAAAAAAAATCCCTCGAAAAGACTTGTGGTCTAAATTAACACGTCAGAGGTACCAATTGTCCTAAACAAAGGAGACAAGATAGCACAATTACTGATAAAACCATATAATGTGAATGATGTCACAGAATAAACCCTTAACTAACACAGCTAGAGGAATAGGAGGGTTTGGGTCCACGGACATTAATGGAGCTAAAGTGTGGGTACAACAGGCGGAAGGACCGCCACAATCGGCAGATGTGATTGCAGTAGGAAAAGATAATACGGTAGCAATAATGAAACCTGGTGAAGAGGGCTGGGAACATGTCCCAGCTACTAAATGTTATATAAGAGAAAACTAATGAGTTGTGAGTGTGTATGTTTGTTTGCAGATTCACCATGAAGCACTGGGTATGGTGAACGAAGGCGATATTGGCAGTGGTGGGGATGCTGCAGGCCTGGTCTCCAGGACATCAATTAACAAAGCTGGATCGGGTCACGCTGAGCTGGAATAACTACACCAAAACCCGAACCCAAGATAACTTCACCTGCAATGGTAATACAAAGTGTTCATTCGCCAACGTCACTGGGACACTGTGTGTGGCTGGCGAACTAAACGTGCCTGGTATGATACCCTACTGGGGGGAACAGGGACTGGACTAGGACTCATGAACACAATTGACGGACAAGTAACGGCACATAAATTGCAAAATGTGGGCTATAATACTCGGATGGCCCTGGATAAAATTGTACAGTGGATGCCCGACGGTGCGCTCATGCATGTGTATCAAGCGTACTGGGACCGAGTAGCATCCGAGCTGGTCATAGACATAACTAACGTAACTCTACAACAGTGGCAGAACATTACCAAGTGGATGAACTGGACAGAATGTACATTACAAATGTTATATGCATCTCATCAACGTACCAAAGTACAATCATTGATTCTACGACAAAGTAATCATGAATATCAAAAATTTGGAATATTTCAGAGTTATGGGTGAATGTGGTAAAAGAGTCTACTATGTGTAACAAAACTATGTGTATAGGGAGATATGTTACGCATAATGTAACGAGAGTGACGCCTGTATGTAAGTACTATGTGCATCCTATAATTGCTGGGGGAGCTCACTGGTATCTTCAGGTTACAGGCATGTGGTTGGATACACATACTAATCAGACATATGATTTACTAGATTGTGACAAGACAGACCAAGGCATGGTTTGCTTATTAAGGACAGGATATACTAACCCGTGTTTTACAGACGGACAGGGGTTGTGTGAATGGAGACGTGAGCCGTTGAGGGAAATTTTGCACGAAGTTGGCCCTCATAAATTATGTGTAAGTACGGTGCATGCCCATCCACAACTTACTTATGTGCCTTATTCTGGGTGTTTATCAGACATATATCTTTGGCATTGGGGAAATGATACTTATTTGTTAACCAATCATTCTCAGCAAGAGCTTCTCACCAGGATCCAGTGGGAAGTTCTGCATTCAGGAATTCACATTTCCCTGCAAAAACATCAAGTATTGCTGAATCGATCGTCTGAATTAGTTGACTTAGCAAAACAACATCAACACAATGCTACTGTATTAAAAATTAGAACGATAATGGCACAAAATACCATCTTAGGGTTAGGGAAAGTTATTGAACGTAATGCACAAGATGCATGGTGGTCCATATTTGAGGGATGGTCACCAAAGGCTAAAGGAACATTAACTATATTAATCCATCCCATCTTAATATTATTGGGAATTGTATTTCTTCTGTGTGTATGGCAAATATGTTTATGTATCTATCTTCGTAGAATTACACAGCGAACAATGTATTTGGCAGTGCATAGATGAATCTCGACCGAAGGACCGAATGTAATAAAAAAAAAGTGTGTTTTAGAAAGTTCTAGAAATGCGTTCGAGTTCATCTTTGCCCTTGCCCTATAATAACCCCATATCTTATATAACTTGTTTTTGTCACGTTTATATAACTTGTTTTGGTTAGAATGTTCTAGGGAAAGGAATAGTTTATTCAGAGGGCCGAGCCTCGAGGGAGTGATCTGGCCAATTACTCTCTCGCATGCAAAAGCCTAACTTGGTAAGTTATAAAGGACGGGGTTCTCCTCTGCTCTGATGAGAGTCAGCCGTGAGGATTAGCGCGCAGTCCTGCTCGGTAATTTCTTGGAGACAGCTGCTTTCTCTTACCAGGGTCGAAGGGCTCTCCCGATCCGCTTGGAAGGGTAAGAATTAGTTCAGTTGCGTCTCATGGATTGTATTGATCTGTGATTAATATAATCTTTGTATGTAACCTTGTTGGGTTATGTCCCGTTAGGTTTTGCACTCTTTGAAAAACTCTTATCATACACTCCTAGATGCCTACAGATGTTTTGGATTGCATTTGGCTATAATCCTGTAAACTCATGATTTTATACTGTATATTTCAATATTTCAGTTGCTCTGAGATAGTCAATTGATTTTGAGGACCTTCTGTATGTGTGTGCACTGGTAACTTATAAGATAAAGAACAATAATATTGCACCTCCATATTACAGAAACAAAATCTATCTGGGGAAAAGTGTTTTCAATTATTACTGGTGCCATTTTTGCATTTGTTTTCTTTGCATATGTTTTATAAATGTTACATCAATCTCTGAATACTAGCAGTGTGTGTCCAAATTGTTGCCCTGGCAATACTTAAGAGAGATGATAAAGGCTTTAAAATGTTCTTGCCACTTATTACCATGGGCAAAATTATCAACCTTCCTGCTACACAACCATCTGAGATAAGAACATAAGAACATAAGAACATAAGATCCTTGACTGTGTCTCATTGGCCATATAATTCAAGACAAAGACAACCTTCAGCCCACAATCCAGTATTTCTTTTTAGATAAAAAATATAAAGCTGCTGTAAACCAGAAACTTTTACTGACCTTGAAGCAAAAATAAATAGCTCTGAAGTGCCCTTAAAAAAAAAGGCTAGAGAAGTAATACAATTGTAAAAATCTTTGCTTAAGTGAAATATTTAAACCCTTCTCTTGAACTTCTGTAGGCAAATTACATTAAATGAAAAGAAATGTATAGATTTTCTTTACCACTGATGTGAAAGGCTGAAGCCCTCTGTCACAGAAGCTAAGACAAATGCAGGTGATTGAAGAACTACAGCAAGACACTGGGTACTACAAGGTATTCAAGGTGACATTCTAATGGGATAAGAAAATAAACAGGCGTGTGGGGGCGAAGAAAGTTTGCTCTCTTAGCTTTATATTCTATTCCTCTCAGGCAACCTGGGATCAAATCCACCACAAGGAAATAAGTTTGGTGGTCTCAACCTATAGTAACTTGACAGTTGTCCACATTACAGTGTTTGCACGCATTCTAAGTTTTGCAGTAGTTCTAGGTTATTTTGCCCCAGTTTTCTGTAATTACATTTTGGATCTTGTCCACAAATGCACAGGCTGTTCTCATATCTTGAGGCCATACACCCATTGAAAATTATTTTATAAGTCATGTTCTCGTGGGAATATTAGCAGTAATCACATAATGTCGACCTCGCAATGTTTATGAATACTATTAGGAAACTATTTTTGGAAGTTGGAGTACTACAAAGTTGCTAGTTTATTTTCCTCTTTGGCAAACTTTAACCCAGATACATGTTGACAAGCATTTTGTAAAATTTAAAAGGCTATGAATGGCACTGGTTCGCGACATTCTGATGAACAACAACGGGCACACTGAAATACCCAGAGGTGCGTTTTGTTTTACACACCACGAGTTTAGGGAAAGACGGTATGTAGCCACCGTATTGACATAAGAACAATTGAATTACCCTGATGTGCGGGCTGTCACTGGTTTTCGTAGCAAGGATTTCAATAACATCTGCTTTCAGGTCCACGAGAAATTTCACCCCGCCTTCCACCCTGCTGATGTGATTGAGCAGCAGTTTATATCTGGGAGTCAAGCAGTACCGTAACCTGTCCTCCGCTTGCAACACAGTCGATATATCCCTCTTCTGCGAGTCCAGCACATTCTTAGATAACTCTGCCACGCACTTATGGTCAACCCCCAAATCCGAAGAAAGTTTGACCAGAAATTCAGGCCTCTGAGATTTGTCCAGACTTCTGTAAAATTGTATAAACTCCAAACTACTAGACTCGGGGGGCGGAGGCGATTTATCTCTCGTTTCATATGTGGGTAAATAATCCACAGTCCTCGTTAATATTTCCTCCATGTTTGATACAGGGCTTGTGCTAGAAAAACAGAGAGGCTGGTTTCTGAAATATACATACGGATAATTTCGAGCTTGTTGCAAGCAGTCCCAGCCTCTGAAATTATTTATGCACGTAACTGGTGCTCGTTTCCGCCAGTTCCTTGCATTATAACACACTGTCCTGACAAAATGTAACAGAATCATCGCCCTTTGATGTTTTCAGTTTTACACTGTAACCCGGTGTAGTCGTTTAATCCTTCCGGGCGTTTTATGGTCTTAAAGTGACAGTTCCCATTTGACTCAAATCATACCACTGTGTAAATGGAAAGTAAACATAGGTAAATAAAAAGATTTGTCGAAATGTTTGTTTACATAAACATTTTTTCCATTTATTTGTTTACTTATTAATGATATAGTCTACTGATTATTTTAAGATATTTTTAGTTTTTCGAAGTCAAGTGTATTTGTTTATTTATTTTTAAAAATATTTTATCTTTTGTCCATTATTATACATCACAATTTAAAAAAGTCTGGCCGTAAAAATGTCCTTTCCACACACAATTGCATGCACTTTGCCTGAGTGCATAGCAAGTGGGGGGTTGGCTTAGGAAAAGTTCTGAGCGGAGTTTCCGACGGCGGTGTGGCGACCTAAGTTTTCTCTATTTAAATGTTACTTAATTTTCAGGAACAATATGTGTGGTTATGTGCGTGGATGGGTCAAATGTTCCCCATAAGCTTGTAGGTAGTTAAGACTGAGCACATTTTTTTATGTAAAAGACTGACCCATACTAGTGATCGGTGAATATAAAAAGGCATTTAACGATTGGCTGGACTCACATTCTGCAGTGATTTATGTGTTTGATGTCCTAAAACGATTGAAAATAACAATAAAAAGGCATAAATAAAATGCACATAACATATCTGCATTGCATATAATCACAATGATACCCTCCACAATTTGCCAGCAATTACGTCTCTCTATATTGCTATTGTTACAGTTTTTCCCCAATTGTTTACACACGTTTGCTAAATCTTTGGCTCATTTTCCCAAAACTCCAAACACAAAACACAAAACCACAAACACAAAATGCAAAACTCAACAAATCTCTAGCAAAAGCAAACACTGCATTCAAAACTGTTGTTTTATCTCTTTCCAAAATGTTTTTTTGCATCAAAATGACACACACACGCGTCATATGAATAGATCTGTCTACCAACCAACAACACAATAATGTGCTCAACACAAAACACTACTATGAATATCCCATCAGTAGGTTTATGCCTTTTGCATTTTCAGTGTTACACTGTAGCCGATTGTAAAAAATTGTCACAGTAATGTATACCTACTCAAATATATATAAATAAACACACATAAATGCAATACAGTAACAAAAACATTGTAATTTATTTCCAAAATGCAGTATTTTTGAACACTTGTGTTTTGTATGTAACACTTTCCATAGCCAACAGGAGAAAACCAGGAAAAACATTCAGTAAAATAAAGGGTTTTCTGTACAAAAATAAAAAATAAAAGTGGCTCATTCTTTCAAAACTCTAAACACAAAAAGACAAAAACACATTTAAAATGTAAGACAAAAGAAATTAAGCTGCATCCCGCCTCCTATTTTGGTCTGGCCACAGCACCTCATCCACATCACAGGTGATGTTGTCCCTGGCTAAACAGCAGGGAAAGAATTTTCTGGAGTGACGGATCCAGCCGCCGAATGCCCCCACATCAACTTCACCACATGCATCCTCCATTGCCTGGAGAAGAGGCATGCATGGGAGGGGATGGCGGTCATACACCTTCCATCGCCATGCCGAAAAAAACTCTTCAATTGGGTTTAGGAATGGGGAATATGGTGGGAGGTATAGAACAATAAATTGTGGGTGGTCGATGAACCAGTTGCGGACCAGAGAAGCCCGGTGGAAACTCATGTTGTCCCAGATGACAACATACCTGGGCTGCTCTGGTCCACCCTCTGCTCGGCTGGAATGAAGATGCCATGTAGTGTGTCCAGGAATGTGATGAGAAGGGCGGTGTTGTAGGGACCAAGGTTGGCATGGTGATGGAGGACGCCTTGCTGGCTAACGGCTGCGCACGTGGTGATATTCCCTCCACGCTGTCCAGGGACATTCACAATGGCACAGTGGCCAATAATGTTCCATCCCCGTCCCCTTCTTTTGGCTAGGTTGAAGCCAGCCTCATCAATGTAAATATAAACGTGTTGAATTGCAGCGGCATCCAGCTCCAAGGCTCTCTGAAACAGACAACAAGACGATATGTGAAATAGACCTAGAGCAGTCAATATGGTGAGGCACAATACACTGGATTACAGTACTGTAATGTGTCTATACAGTGCTGATATGATAGTAAATTCACAGTATAGTACTTACTTGCACATATTCATAGCGCTGTTCTTTAACCCTCTCTGAGTTTCGCTCAAATGGCACCCTGTAGACCTGTTTCATCTGGATTCGGTTGCGCTGTAATACATGGTCCAATGTAGACAAGCCCACCTGGTGAACGTTATTGAATATTGTGTTGTCTGCAATTATGTGGTTCTGGATTTCTCGTAGTCTAATGGTATTGTTTGCCACCACCCTGTTCACAATAGCGGTCTTGTGTTCTGGTGTGAACAGCCGGTGTCTTCCACCATGGCCTGGTCGTCTCTCAGTTCTGCAGAAGATCCACAAATATGATATGACTGGTTACAGTAAGCTAAAATAATCTATTTTCTTTCAATATGAAATGACATTACTGTAACATTGACCAACAATCACTGATTAACATAGGTCTACTAATATGTCAGACTGTAGTATACTACAGTATACATACATAAAGAGCATAGTGTAGACGGTAGGTAACTTACCGGTTCTCATTTCTGAATGTACGGATGATAGATGCAACCGTGTAGCGGCTCAGGTTGGGCTGAACTCTCTGCCCAGCCTCCCTCATACTCAATCCATGGTTGAGCACATGGTCAACCAATGTGGCCCTGATCTCATCTGAGACAACTGTCCTTGTCCTTCCTCCTCCTCCTCCTCCTCCTCTTCCTCCTCCTCCTCTTACTCTCACTCCTTGACCTCTAGCTCTTGCTTCACCATTGACTTCCATTTTCCTCCAAAACAGGAGAGCTCATCTGTGGCCTTTTCTAGTGCTAAAGCTCTGATAATTCAGCAACTAGTGTTTACACTTGTGAGGAGTGGGTGTTGCCAATTGGTGTATAGAGCTTGGCATTGTGATTGGCGTTGCTTTCCAAAGGGACTACAGAGACTTTAATTTTGAATGTTGTGCCTAATGTAGAGAACTGTGTGTAGTGTTTTGCAAAAAGTGTGATACAGAATTGGAAACTGAGTGTAAAGCAGGAATTGTGCTTGCAATTTTGCAGACTTGGTTTAGGGATTTGGTACATGAGTTTCGGGTTTTGGTGATTGCATTTCAAGCTCCAATTTTAGTGTGTAAACAATTGGGAAAAACTGTAATGGAATTAGTATGCCAAATGTCGAGTACTTCCGCTGGCTCCAAAATTCAACAATGCCAGGCAGGTCATTTCCCACCCAGCTAGAAGCTTGGGTTACCATTCACTGCATAGTTATATTCTTTGGTGTCACTTTTGCAATTAACAAAAAGATCAGACTGGTTACACATCAGGTGCGGTGCAGAGCTGCTATTTATGAAGGTATCACGTGGCAGTGGTATATGGAATATTTATGGTTGCAGCACCAACACATTTTGACATGTGGTGTCCTGACAACGCCTAGCCGCCAAGCAAAATGCCAGACAATAAAGACGTGATTCCGTTACAAAATAGTAATTTAAATGTAAACTTTAACTTTAAAACAGTGGACTTGTATTACTTCTTCATGATTTTTTTAATGATTCTGTATGCATATTATGCTGTAATAAATAAACTGAAAATCAATTAAAGCGTAACGGCAAAATCCACCCCGTGCGTTACTTTGTCTTCTTCATTAACCTGAAATAAGTTTAAAACAAAATGCATATAATATTTATTTGTTTAAAATAAAACACAATTTAACATTTATTTTAATAATAATAAAAATCAAATAAAAAATAACACGCACGCAGGTGACAAAGGTTATAAAAAGTTGATCCTACTTATTATGGCCGACAGATCGGCTTGAGGAATTTGAACGGTTGTTTGAGGTGAGTCTCCAGCAGTTTGCACGACAATCAGTTGTTATTGCTGCGTATGTTTCGCGCACACACACGTTAATTTGCTTTCCATCCACTAAATAAAATTTAGTTATTACTTTTGAATATAATATTGATGTGTTGAGAGACTAAATTGTTTGTGCGCTTAAGCGGTATTTAATCATCCGTCCTCGATGAGAAGGCGTTGATAAAGCACAGCCCTGCAGAAAATATATTTAAAGAACGACAGCAAATTTAGACGTGTGTGTTATTTGTACCAAACACTTGAGTAAAAAACGACAAGTAGGCCAACTAATACTACTGATAAATGTGTATCGCCTGAAAACGGTAAAATGTTGCTTAGCACCGAGTCGCTGTCTACTCGGCAGGGAGCGCCGACCCTCACTTCTTGGGTAGGTAGAACACCGCTTCTGTGGCGTAGAATATTTAACTGTTTTGGTCCTATTAATATATCAAGATCGTGTGTCTACCGTGACTTATTTACCGTAAACTAGTTTTACTCCAACGCGGATGTATCCAGTCACAGTCCTGTTAAATACTCTTTCATACAGAACATTTCGTGGAGTCATTATTTTGAAATTATTATTTTATTTAATGTGGCGGAGAAGCTATCTAAAATATTCAAAACCAATATTCCTGCACACAAATTAATGCAAAGATCCAAGTCAGTGATGGCCATAAATTATAAAGTTGATATTATAATTAATTATCATAATGTTTTGCCTTGCACCGGTTTACCACATTGCCATAATCTGGGCGAAATTTTCTAAAATAGCAAGTGATGTGTGAGACATTAGGTATTAACAATAACATCATAAAACAGTATCTAAGTGCAGCATCAGATTTCGTAAGCGAGTCAGCATCGGGATACAGATAGGTGTCTAATACGTCTGCAAAGCACTATCAGAAATCAAGTAGATACAATAAGCAAAACCGTTTATTTAAAAGATAAAACTCAATCTCAACAAATAAAAGGTACCTGTGACCTTACACAAATGCACTTCTGTTTCAAAACCTCAAAATGAGGATGGCAGGTGGAATGGTGAGGGGAGGGGGATAGATAATAGCTACCTCTGGCATCTAAATATAGGACTACCAAGTGAAAGTAGTTATTTGTTGGAAGTCATTCACTTTGAAGGCTCCAAAGTTGTATCAAGTTGCACTTTGTATTGCTAGCGGTTTTGCAGTTTTACTAGTGGTGCATTAATTTTCTGTTTATCCTTTTGAAAAATACTTATTTTATGTGGTTGAATTGTATGTAGGATAGATTCTATACATAAATAGCTTCAGTCTTGTATGTAAAAATTATGCTGGTAGGAATGTTCCAAAATCTAACATTTGTATACATAGTCCTGTATTTTCTGAGATCAATTATATATCTTAAAAACATCCAAATTAAGCCTTAAATATATTCAAATATATTTGTAACCAGTCTGTGGTAGTATACAATTACAATCAATTCCAATTCTCAAATAAAGGATTCAAAACCAATTTCAAGTTGTGTTGTATGGCTATATACTCAGTATATGTGACTGAAGGAAGCACACAACTAATTTTTGTTTTTTATGGTAAACAAAGGAAAAACTTGTATAGGCATAAGTTCTGGTGTATAAGATGATATGCGATAAAACACTTTTTTCTGTATTTGTTTTTTGAACATATTTGAGCTGGGTTTTTTTTGTTTGTTTTTTTTAAAGATTTCTTAATCTTAAGCAGCAACTTTGAATGATGATGGACTGGCTACAGTTATTCTGTGTTTCCATGTCAGCCTTTCAGTGCTGCTGATTCAGCTATTTTGTAGGGTTGGGTGTCTTTGTACTGTATTTTCCTCTGAACAATTCAATTTAAATGTCAAGAGTCTATAAGATAATACATTTACAAGTATTTACTGTGGATGTTGTTTCACCTTTAATGGATCTACAATCGGTATTCCTGCATAAATTAACTTAACTGCCAGATTCTTACTGTTTCCTATGTATACCAAATCCTTTGTAGGCCCATTTTTTTTTAATGCGAGTCCCGTCATGAAACAATAGCCTCTTTTTAATATGCATCACATCCCATGATACTAAACAAAATGCTGAAAACTGAAGTTGTTTGAAGATTGCAATCACATAAGCAGGATGCAACCTCAATATGAGCATAACTGAATAGGATTTGATACACATGGAAAAAGCAAGACTTTGTCAATAGACAAGTTTATTTTAGCAAATATACCATAAGGTACTTCATTAAAGGTGAAACAACTTCACTATTAAATGTGTAGCTGTCACTTGTAGGCAAAATTCCCATCTTGTATGCTCTTTTCTTATGTAGAGGTAGCTTAGTAATATAAGTATATTTACTGTAATACAACAAATGCAGTAATTAATTTCTCAAGGGGCAATGTTGTAACTTCAGTTTTTCTTTTTAATGAGGCATCATTTCTCCTCGCCATACTTTCTTGACAAAGTAGAAGCTAATTTTGGATGCAGCCATAACTGTACCAGTAATTAGGAGGATTTGAACAAAAGCGGGACGGTATAAATGAAGCTGTTTTGTTGCACTTTAAGCTCAGCAGGGGCAAAACTGCAATTAAACCAGTTAAATCTTTCAGTCAAAGAGGGATTTTTGGCTTTGTGTAAATTTTAACTCTGGCCTTATCAGCAGTCACAATGCTTAGTTTGTAAAATGTTCTTAATTACCCGTATCTTAACACTGGTTAAGGATGTAAGAAGAGTTTTGCTGAAAAAACAAGTATCCCAGTTGTCAAACAAAAAAAAAATGTAATGACCAATTGGATGTGCCGTTGTGTAGGACACACTAATACTAGTGTAGGATGTGCTGTTGTGTAGGACACACTAATAATAGGGTAGGATGTGCTGTTGTGTAGGACACACTAATAATAGGGTAGGATGTGCTGTTGTGTAGGACACACTAATAATAGGGTAGGATGTGCTGTTGTGTAGGACACACTAATAATAGTGTAGGATGTGCTGTTGTGTAGGACACACTAATAATAGTGTAGGATGTGCTGTTGTGTAGGACACACTAATAATAGTGTAGGATGTGCTGTTGTGTAGGACACACTAATAATAGTGTAGGATGTGCTGTTGTGTAGGACACACTAATAATAGTGTAGGATGTGCTGTTGTGTAGAATACACTAATGAACCCACAAATTAACCATTAGTATGTAGGCCTGTCTTCCAAATAAAACACTACATTTATTAAAATAAAAAGGGAATGCTATGTTACATTTGGGTATAAGATTTATTTGTATTTTCATTGAATTAGAGGAACATATCAAGAAAGTCTCCTGTGACATTTACTAAATGAAAAAGGTACTAAAGATAATTATCAAATTTATAAAAGACATTGTCAGTTGTTCTCCAGAACCATATTTAACATATTATTTATTTTGGTGTCATAATAGTAACTTTAACAACAATGTTCTCTTACACCCACTTAATGAATATATATTTTGGATTAATAATTACATGTAGAAATTCAACTTTTATTGCTCTATCAAGTGACTTCCTGTGGGATTTTTTAATGTGTATGATAATGCTTCTGGACAAGAATACTCTAATTTCTCTAATGTGCAGATTTCTTATTTATTGGTCTCGGAAGAAAAGTGCATAAACAAGTATCATAATAAGTTACAAAAAAAACAAAACACACAGGTATTGTTATTAAAACTGTTTTACAAATACTGGCTCCAGGGATCTTCAAATAAACACACACTATCTACTGTATTGTGAATTAAAAAATAAATAAATCCTATGGTTGAATCAACCACTGCTTCAATTACACCAGATATTAAAAACTGGTGTCTGTCAGGGAGTGTAATTGCTTTTTTGGAGCAAGCCGTGATAGTACATTTTTAGGAATCTCAAAGGGAAAACACTTTCAAAATGAAGATATCTCAAAAGAAACTAAACATTTAGTATAGTGCAGTTGAGGATCAATATGGCAACCAGACTCCGGTTGCACAGCAGTGTGATCTATTCCAGGTGTTACTATGCGTTTAATAGCCACAGTTTATTGGTCACAAGTTCAAGTTTGAGACATTCCATGTTTTCCTTTGAGCTAAAATGATTTAACTGTACAAAAGGTGTATGTTGTAATTAATACCTTATCCACACTACTGAAATAATGTGTACGCAGCATGCATTGAGACCATGTTATCCTCAATCATGTCAGTGCTACCAGCAATTGCATCTTTCTCTCTACTTTGTAGTTTTAGTTTTTTTTCACACCCCTTTTTCTTTTTTTCTGTCTTTTAAAATAGTCATACCGCTGTCAATAATTTTCCATAACAAATGATAAAGACTGCACAAATTGTTGATTTTAATGTCACAATATCAATTGGTTATTTTTCCAACTCCATTATAGTCTGCCTGAGTCAGGGGGCTTTATTGGGTTCAGGTGTGTGCAGGCTGCTTAAAAGATTGAAAATCACTGTGGCCTCTCATTGTTTTTTGCCACACCAGACAAATCTATTGCATCAATGAAAATGTTTAAAAATATTCCTATATCTCGTCTGTATAAATATCATTATTGATTAGAGAAGAATCCTTTGTAATTGTGGTTTTACTCAATCTCCAGGTCCACAGTACTGAACCATGGCTAGTAGTAGGCGGCAAAAGTGATCTGAATAGTCTGGAATGGAGTAGTGGAAGCAGATGGCTGACCATAGTTTTAATGAGTTACAGTAATCCAGCCTTGACATCACCATGGCAAACATTAATGTTACAGTTGTTTGCATGCCCAAATATGGATGTGCTGTGCAAACATGTAACATCTGGGTTTTTTTTTTTTTTTTTTTTTTTTTTTTTAGAAAGCTTAGGGAAGAGCTTTTAAATTTTCTAGCAAACATTGATTCACCTGTCTTTCTATTTCAGAAATATATACATACATGGAATGTAGCAAATCCTCCACGAATCTCTGTGCTTTTGGCACTTCAAAGTTGTGGTAAATGTCAGCATAATTGTTGTGGTCATGATATAATATAGTATTAAACTATTATAGTATTAAACTAACACCATGCTCCTATTGAAGCAATATTAAGGCCACCCCTGTTTTCAGAAATTAGTCCCAAACATATTAAACCACCTCTCTAGAAGGGCCAACATGCTGTTAACTATAGTAAACTTGTCTGGAAAGTGATGTAGTCCAAATAAAAATTTAAATTCAATGGCAAACATTTTGACTATACAGGAAGTCTTTTGCCGATGTCTTGGCTGTCAGTCATACCAGAGGGATAGCAATTTGATCCATTCCTGGTTTTACTATGAGTTTTTTTAACAGTTTAGACACATCTGAGCTTGTTACCTATACACTGTGGCTAGTCAAGCTTTTAAAACGTGGAATGGGTGAAACTGCTATGCAATCAGTGCCTTGTTTCCATCCCTGTTTTCCATCACATTTGCAACACTTAACATTAAAATGGTTATCTTAATTGTATTCTAATAATCCAAGCTAGCAACAGTGGTTTGATTATAAACAATGCATTACATTTACTGCAGGGCTAATTTGCTGCTGTTGCCCTCCAGTTTGTAGTTTTCATAAATGGCCCATTGGGATAAGTTGCTTACAATAACCACTACACTTGCTGTGCTGCATTTTCAATTCAAGGGCATTTTGCCATTGCAGGTGGTTTTTACTCTTGTAAGGGCCAGCCTTGTTGAGGCCTACCTTTTTATAATGAAGTGCATAGGCTTTATTTTAGTGGAGTGTTTTGACTCTTTTTAAGTAAATTGGTTAAAAAAGAGAATCGACAAATAAAACACTATGTTGGTGAAAAAGCAAGGTTTTGTTTGGATGGCTTTTGATAATAAAACAGGCCACTTTGAACGGAAGTTAATGTGTGTTATGTAAGTGGTAGAATTATACATGCAACTAAAAGCATTTATTTTGAAAGTCATACGCCTGTCGGTGAACATAAACACAGAGCTCTTACAGTGTTACTACCCGTCTCTTGTGATGGAGATTCTTTATTGCCGATTTTAATTGCAGCACATTAGATTAGCAGTTTAAAATAATGCAAAATGAATCGAACGATTAAGTGTTTTCTACTGTTAAAATGTAATGTTTAATTGGATAAATCATCTATTTCAGACTTCTGGCAAGCCCGAGACTGTCATTAGTCTGACATGGATAACTATCAGTGTATTGAACATACCATTTTCAACACACTGCATCGCAGGGGTTAACCACGGGTAAAACTAAGAATGTCCCAAACTCTTAGAGCATCTTTTGAGATTCAAATTAAAATGAATAAACAAACAATCAAAGACTGTTATCGGTACCCTGAAATGGCCTGCTTTCTCATTCATTTCTGTGTTTGTGTATTTGCTAACTTTGGGGGAGAAGGGGCTTGATAAATATTTTTGCTATTCTTTAATGCCATTTTCCATTCACCTGCCAGCTTGATCCAAGACAATCCACCAAGATGGGATCTGAGCAGAATCGCAATGAAGAGAGGGAAATGAAGAAAAATAAATCAAAAGGCAAGAAACCCAGTGCAGAAGAGCTTGGATCCAGAACTGACACTTCAAAGAGGTAGAGAGATTTATCTATTTATCCATCTTCCTGGGTAACCTTCATTCTGAAATAGGCAAACTAGAGGGAGTTTCCATACCGCCGTTTACTGCCGGACAGCTAGTTTGTGGGCTCGCCACTCAAAGCTCCACACCGCAGTCTAGGAAATATACAGTAACTACGAGTGATTATAATTGAGGCATCCACTTATCCAGTAGTGATCAAAATTGAAAACTCATTTCAAAACAGTTTCGATAGGTAGAGATTTATAAAACACATTCTCCGAAAGACTCGAGACTAATCTTGATGTAAAAAAAAATATTGGCTCGGATTCTGAGACCGTAATGTTTTGAAAGAGAATTTCATAACTGGGGAGGAAGGTGCTGAATGCCCTTTGAAATAGGTAATATCTCATTCATTTACAGAGTAAAGAACGGGTTGAAACATGTTCGGACAGCATGCTGGAATATACTAAGGCGGTAGCCTATGCTGGAACCTATAAGTCAACAAGAAGATCATAAAACAATCCTGAGCGATGTACAGGAGGAAGCCAATGAAGGTTTCACAAGATTGGTGTAATGTGATGTGTAGACCTAGTACGAGTCAAGGAAACTGAATCTGGAATTAAACAGCAGTCTGATTGTTTGTAACTAGTTTAAGGTTTTGCATTGACAGCCATGGCTACAGTTATTCATGCTACTGACCCCCAACCCAGATACTGATATGGAGTACTGGATGTACTGGACTAATCTCTGTTCCCTCATTAATCACCTATTTTCTAGCTTGTCTGCTTAGTCTCTACCATGCTTTGTTGGGACGTCTGACCACCACATTAAGAACCTCCCTTATGCTTTGGGAGCGCCAATGAATTTCTCCCTGTGCCTCTAACTAAGATTGTCAACTTAGCACTACCAGGACTTGCCATGTATCGTATGACTTGCACTGATCTTGTGTTCAACACACGCAGTGTGCATGAGCACATTTAAGCATCTTCAGTGGTTGATGAATTTCAATTTACAGGCTAAATATTTTGTGTATATACTGTTTTAATGTTGGAATGAATCTGGAAGTAAACTCTAGAATACAGTAGTGTGTGTGCTCATTATACAAAGCAGGGTGATTAATCTTCATCAGAGGGAAGTAATTTACAGTGAGTTATTTTGTTTGAGTAATGGGGGAAAGTAATCCATCTTTTATTGGTTCTGATTAATTAAATTATGGATGATAAGGATATAGCTTTCTGCATATGACGCAATAATGATGAGCAATGGCAACTCCAGAGTTATTGGCTTGAGGATGAGGTGGAAGGAGATTGGAAAACAAAGCCAGCAACAAGTCCGGGTGTAGGAGGTTCAGGAATGATGATATTATTTCATTTCACCGACTTAATTTTACATGGGTGCTTTCAAGAGTTAACAAGAGTTAAGAGTTTTCAACGTACTACTGTATTTAAAGAAAATGTCCTGCAGCTGTGTTTGTTTTATTGCATGTATTTGTTTTTTAACTAAAAAATGAATGCACCAGTTAAGCACAAGGGTTAAAACATTATTAAACAAATAAAATACATTTTAACAGTAGTGTATTGCCAGCAAAATAAAACAAAAAAAAAAAACACACATAATTATTAGATCAGATTATTAGAAGGCTTCTGTAAATTGTGTAAATCTAGCCTATATATACATATATGGCAGACAATTATTAAATTTATATGCAGTGCTTCTGTGGTGTTTGTTGCAGGGCTTCCTCACTTCAGTTTTATGGTATATATCATTTCTATGTATGGCAGTGAGTTTCAATGCTTTCTTTTTGTATCGGTCACGAAGTGAAAAGATCACTAATGCTGCAACATCCCAACTAATGTGGCGTTTCTTTATCAATTCCTCTCGTTTCAGAAAAAATAAAAATCTGAAAGAAATAGGTGAAAGTGGGAAGAAAAAGAAAGAAAAATCAGTAAAGAAACAGGTAGAGCATTTCAGAAGTTTTCCGCTCCCTCTTTCCAACTCTCATTATTTAGTTTGCTCATGAAAACGGTATAACACCCTCATGAAATGACTGTGTCATGTGCACACAGATCTAAACACAAACACTGGTAATGAAATGTGAATATGGCTGAACCTGTTTCAGGAGGAGATGAGTTAAGCACAAAAAAACGGGAATTGATAATGTGAGTTGTGCCACAACCTAATTTGTTTGTAAATTGATACAGTGAAGTCCTAGATATGAAATCTATTTGTGTTTTCACTGATTCATATTCAATTTCTGTCATAAATAATAACAAATGGAAAAATGAAATAAGAAGTGGTTGTTGTTGTTTTTTTTTTTTTATTTATTTCTATAGAGCAAGTCAACAAAATCGCATCGCGCTGACACAGAAATGGAAGACTTTGCGAGGTAGGTTTGTTTTTTTGTTTAACACTTAGATAACGGAGTGCCACCATGGGGCTTCTTGAGGGAGGTTCTATATTTAGCTATACGGGCCTGTTTAAATCCTCTGGCAAAGAATATCAAATGAAGTAAATGAAGTAAGGTTTTAAATGTAGCTGTATGATGATTACATAGTTTGAAACCATCAAAAACTAAAACTGTACACCAGAAGTGTTACTGAACAAAAGTGCAGCAGTATAAAAGACCAGATTTTGCACTGGCTTTTTTTGATTGCCTCCAGCAAGAATTTAACACAAAGGCACAAGGGACATGTTTTCACACAAAAAATTATTTATTTATTTATTTATTTATTTATTTTTTAATGAGGTGCACAGGCAGGGTTTAAAATTTACTGTCAGGTTGGATCTGGTCGTCCAAGTTGTTAGTTTCCTGTGATACTTCTGTCACTCGAATGTAGTTTTAAGAAGAAACAATTCGAACAACTGCTCAGTTCCTTGTGTACCTTTTAAAAGGTTAAGACATATACAGTGTTACTTGGCCTTTGAGAATGGTATATTATCCATTGGGGACCAGTTAGCGGGTAACCCTGAATTATTCTATATTAGAATTTGTTTTTTATAGCAATGTTAAAACAGGTTCCAATTCTTATAAAAGATCCCACTGTCAATATATTATAAATTAGCTCTTTTATGAAGGGTGTTATGGGGTCATTTTTCAATTACTACCTACATCCCAGTGAAGGTAATGGCTCTATTTCACTCCATTTACACACTTCCATTTTGAATGTTGGACAGCATTTTTAACCACTGCATGTCTGTCGTCCTCCCTCTTCAGCTCTGGGGAGTGATGGTATGATGAAGCTGCAGTCTTTACAAGGCTAATGGTAATGCTAATGGTGGAGCTTCAGGCTGTATTGTGTACGCATTGAACAACCTCATTGCTTTATGTTGGAAAGCAATCACATGGTTTGTTGCTGTCAAAAGTGGCAGAGTGAGGTAATCCATCTCCCAAGGACTGGTACAGTTAGGAGTGGAAGCCAACCCCCCACTCCAGATAACAACAGATCCACTCCAACAGGGGCTTCCTGCCAAGTTAGCTCCATTCCTAATCTTGGACACCCTTGCTGATCCCTGGTGCACCAGCACTGAGACACTGCTTGACAACTATTGTAAACTCATTCAAAGCTATTTAGTGCTGGGTGTTGGGTATCTATGGCTTCATTCTGCTTCAGTGCTACAAGGACTGTGGGATATGTCTACCCAGGGGAGTTTTATCCAGCCCCCCTCACACGTGCACACACACACACACACACACACACACACACACAACATTGATTTGCCTCAGTATTCCAAAAATTCAAATAGGAGCATTCAAATTCCATCTGCCCCCTTGGAATTTCAGTGAGTCCATCCCAGATCCTACTATATGTAGGAGTTTGTTAGCTGAATTGGATGCCAGCGGAAAGAGATACTCATTCTTGTCATGCTTGCAAATCAAATATCAATGTACAACTCAGAGTTGACTTGGACACCAGTTTATTATTTATTTATTTATTTATTTATTTATTTTCTTCTAAACTAGTGTTGCAGGAGGGATCGTTAAGGAGGAACCAGAGGACCCTGATTTCCACTCAGACAAGAAGAGCCGAGGAAAGAAGAGAGCCAGAGAGGAGGATCCCGAGGAGGAGACACTGGTGGCTGGGTGAGTATTATTGAGAGTATATCAACTCATAAAGTTTAATGACAAACTTTTCAAATAGAAGCCTTTTTTCAGTGTCATCATTGAAGTAGACTTCTAGTCGAAAGGTTTGGCATTAACCTTATCAAGCGTTTGTGTGTGTGTTTAATGTAGCACTATTTAATGTTTAATAATTATGGAGATTTTAACAAGTAGCTTCATATTACATTATCTTAATGCTCTTACCTACATTTTCCAATGATTCTTTGAATTTCTTTGAATTTCATATTGCGATTACTCAAATAGTTCCTTGAGCCTGTGCTAAGGTATTGTTAGATCTGTTGTTCAGTTCTAGTTCAAAACACATCTAAGTTAGCTTAGATCAGTTTCTATCACAAAGCATCTAGATGGAGCATAGCAGTGCATTGGCAGCAAAATTTAAAGGAATCTTGTTTCCAAAGTGGCAGATCGCTGGATGATGTAGTCTCCAAGTCATGGCACAGCTAAGATTTGAAGCCAGGATCACCTTTAAGTCCTCTGCTCTAAACATGCAGCTGTGCTATCAAAATGTATACACTCAGAAGTTATTCTACCTCCATTATGCAAAAGCACTGTTGCTAATTTTGAGAAAAGCATGCCCCGTATAAACACTTTCCGTGAACTCCCTTTTTGACTAACCTGCTAATGAAGACAATTAGCTATGGAGGTGAGGAGCACTTCAGTAGTCTGACCTCTCAAATCTCCTAACTAAGCTTATGAGCCACAGCATGAATGAACATAGGCAGCTGCGGAACTCATCCCCTTTATTTCTGCCTAAGATATAATAGCGGGTTATTAATCTTCCTGGACCTACTGTTTTGAATTAGCTATCTGAATAAAGGAAAGGAGAGGGTGGAAGGTCAGGACACTTTGGCCGACCTTTGCGTAGGCCAATTTATATACAGTGTTTCTTCCCAGTCTTTTCCACATCCAGTTAAATGCTATACACTTTCTATCTTGTACACAGATACTGATAATGTAGTCTTTTTTTTTTAAGCTATGCAGGGCTTCCTGTGTTGATTTGTATGATTTATGATGTTCGTGCTGACCCAAATTCACTGTTAATTTATCAATTCTTGAGGGCTATGTATGTAACAAACATGCCTTTTACACATCTTAACAGGCACTGTATTTTAGAGCACTATCACAACAGCACCATGTACCTACAGGTGCTCCACTTTTTCATGATGCTGATGGGTTTAATTTTGTATTTATAGTCGCAGCAGGGGACCTGTATGTTACTGACAGTGTTCTTTTATTATTTTTTATCAGAAGAAAAAAGAAAATGAAG
Organism: Polyodon spathula; assembly: GCF_017654505.1. Lineage (NCBI taxonomy): Eukaryota > Metazoa > Chordata > Actinopteri > Acipenseriformes > Polyodontidae > Polyodon > Polyodon spathula. The sequence goes on from NC_054546.1 coordinate 30,749,647, forward strand.
ACAGAGACTGAGGAGAGGGCAGACAAGACAAAGAAAGATGTGAAAGGAAAGGTACTGTACGAAGGAAGGGGCATCTTGAACCAGATATGGAGAAGCATTGTAGTGAGCTGGGTATCGCTTACATTTAGTGATAAAGCAACATTCCAGAAATAAGAGCTATTCTGCTTGAATTATTTTCATTTATCACTGTGAGAACATTCCAAAATGATGATATATTACCACATTGTCTTTGCTGGTTTTCAATATTAGGACATTTCCTATGTAATGATCTAATATTGTGCAAGATTACAACATGTGTGTTTTGGGGTTTCGGAGCAACTGCCAGTTTGATAGTGGGAATTCTGGCTAGCAACTTCATTTATCAAGTAGAGACTAGGAATGTGATTGAGTTTAACCCTTATAAAGTAACCTGCTTCCATTTGGACCCCAAGGTGCTTTGGTATCAGTTATTATGTGGATCTAGTAACTTGATTTTTGTTTCCTTTTAGATAGTTGTCAGGCACCCATCCTGTTACATTATGCAAGGGATCATTCTAGTCTGGGTTACCTGGCTGAATTTCCCAAATTGTTTTAGGTTTGGGGTCTGTATGGACCAGAGGTGTAGTGCATCGGCAGTCCCGACCTTCTCGCTTGAATATCTCGGGCACCGTAATCGCTAGCTTCCTGGTTCTTGTTTGAAAGTACAGATTTAGAGCTTTCCAGTCTTTTTAAATCATATGTCCTGAACACATGTCTCTAAGTGAAACTACAGCAAACCAAAATGAAGGCTTGAGTCACGTGACGTGAGTCAGCTCCTGAGTTTCTTTTGTTGCCTATTACCCGGTCATTTCAACAGATAGCGTTCCAGTTTCAACATTATTTAAAAGTGCAGGCTTTGCGCTTTCCATTGATGTCAGGAATGCTTTCTACCACCCCCTCACTCAGTGCTCCAGTGCTGTGACGTGCAGCAGATCAGTAGGTGTGTTCAAGTGCCTGTAACTCAAACAGAAAGAGCTAGGAACACACGTGCCAGGGTGACATGTTCCTAGAATAAACTACAGCTTCTGAAATACAGTGGTGTCTTCACTTGCTAGGGGGCAGCTGTGCGCATGGGCGTCATCCATTTTGAATAAACAACACATTATACCAAACGATGGCTAGAAGTAAAGGTAAAGCAAAATAGTGTTCATATACACATTGTCATTCATTTGTATACTCCAGTTAGTTACAGAGATGGACTTGGTCTTGATAGCGGGCAGCACGCAGATTGGTCTCATTCATAAACATTCCCAACATTATATTATTTCCTCGATTATCATATATCCTTTTCATCCTTCAAAATGCACTCTGTTTTATACATTGACAGCTATTAAATACAAAATGATGTAGCCATTATACTGTAGTCTAGAGAGCAGCATTCAAAATTACTAAATTTAACGCATCAGACTTCGTGCTGCTACAGCGTCTCTCAGCCTCTCGCATGAAGCAAACTTTCCTCCTGCCACCAAATAAATTTCCTGTAATATATTAGTTACTTTAACAAAATTGTGTCAGCAACACAAATGCCTAGAAATAGTATTATCTGTACATATCTGTCAAGTCTTGATCAGGACCATCCTGTTTTCAAGACCAATCTCCTGGTCAGAAACCATATACATATATGGTATAATCTAGGAATTTCCTGGTTTGTATATTAGGCTAAGTATATTATTTTTCTCTTATTTATTTAAATCGTATAACAACCAAAAACGCATCTCGATTTATTGGCACGGTTAGATTTTATAAATTTGGAATTATGTATCACAGTTTTTGTCGAGCCAAAAATAAAATGTCTCTGCTCCTGCATTTTGTGCTTTGCTACGTTTTTTGCTACTGTGTTTGAAACTGTACAGCGCTTTGAGATGCTTTGCACTTAGGCGCCATATAAAGAAAAAGTTGTTTTATTATTGTTATTATTATTATTATTATTATTATTATTATTGCCCCCACCCCCCACTGCAATAATATATGAAGTTACAGGTATATTTTAAATGACTAAGCTACCCGCTGGTGCATTCACAGAATAATGTACTTGATCTTATTTCCATGTAATTTTGTGTGTGTGTGTGTGTGTGTGTGTATATATAGATAGATAGATAGATAGATATAGATATATATAGATATATAGATAGATATATATAGATATATATAGATATATAGATATATAGAACTGAATTTTGCAGTTTCCATCTTGCTTTTTTTCATACGCATACATTTTAGCACATTTATTTTTATTCTTCTGGATGGAAACATAGCTAGTGACAATTTCCAAAGTGCAAGCATTGTAACACAAAGGTGACAGAAGTGCGGGGAACTTATTTTTCAAGGTAAGCCAATTTTTTTTGCAGATTTGCTGATTTCATTTTACTTCTTTCTAAAAGTTTGATGTGAAAGGTGAATTTTAGAAGCGCACATAAAAACATGTGCAATACAAAATGAGAAGAATTGTGAGGCATACGAGGCAATGAATACACAGTGTAACATTTTTTTTTTTTTGTTCCTGGGTAGTAAGTGTTATTTCCTAATTGCTTATGCCTCAAAAGTATAGAAAATGGCTATTATTCCCCACAAACTTTGCTTTTGTGACCAGGACAGTGATATTTCAAAATATCACTATTTCCAATGGGAAAATGTGTGTCTTTTCGTTCACATAGTCAGAAAAAAACAACATATGAATCCAAATTAACATGTATTTATACTAAAAATTACTACAAAAGATTTAAAAGTGAATAGTTTTTTGAGATTTACGATTATACTGTATTTGCAGTATAATCGTAAATCTCTTAAAACTAAAAGACACACAAAAGACACACATTTGCCCATTTTCCCATTGGAAATAGTGATATTTTGAAATATCACTGTCCTGGTCACAAAATTAAAGTTTGTGGGGAATAATAGCCATTTTCTATACTTTTGAGGCATAAGCAATTAGGAAATAACACTTACTACCCAGGAACAAAAATTGTGTTACATAGTGATATTACTTAAGTTTCTATGTAGATTGCAAGTAGATGAAAACCAACCATTTACGTTATACATATATATTTTATATAATATATATTTATATTGTATAATATATATTATATAATATATAAAATATTAGCATGTTTGGAACATCATTTTAAGTTTGTAGCCAAAAAAAAAAAAGTTGTAATAAAATGTTAATTGTGAAGGTCATTAATGTTAATGCCCCAAATGGTTTTACTGACATGAGAATGATCAGTAAATACAGGACCACTTAAGATAATTCCATATTAATTTTTTTGTTTTCTAGGCATGTAAAGCGAAAACATCATTCTATTCATGCTGAGTAAGGGAAGTTCCCAAAGCTAAGTGCAGCTGCCGCTTCTAGGTCACAGCCACCTGTTGCAGTAAATGTTTTTATACACCTTTTCAGGGTGTGCATTCCTAAGTGAATTGATTGTAACTGGAAAAAGTCATTGGAACAAATGTTTCAGTTGTTACATTTGTTGTTTATTTTATTAAAAGAAAAATAGCTTTCAAAAAAGAAATAGGTATTATTATCGTTGTTGTTCTAGCAAAAAATAAGTTGGTCACAACAAAAATATGGTCTTGGTCTTGGTCTCGGTACTTTTGGTCTTGACTACATTACTGGTTAGTTATGTGTTGTTTTATTGCAGGTTACCAGGAAAGTCAGTTTTCCAATGTGTCTTTATGAGGGTTAAGACTGCAGGGAACCAAATATAAATATAACTCTGTGTTTAGTGGGAATTCTGAGTCCATTTTGGAGGCAAAAAGGTGTATGTTCACAAGTTTTACAAGCAAGTTAATAAACACTTTCATGTATGATCACCTTTTATGAGGATGGATTTTTTTATTTATTTATTTATTTAAAAACCCTCTCCTAGCCTTAATAGGGAGACATATGGAAGATGCAAATGCATGATGACCTCATGTGAGGATGACTTTTTTTCCCCCCCATGTAAGACAATGGCAATTGTTGGGGGGAATTTTTATTTTTATTTTTTTAATAGAAAAATATATATTTTGTGTGTCCAATATTAACCCTTTCATACAGTAAATCCTGGAAAGTCTACACGCTCATTAGTAATTGCCTCCAAATGCATACAAAGCGGAAAACAGCAGCGCAGCTGCACGTTTAACCATCTAGGTATATTCGTTTCTCCCCTTCCAGAAAGAGAAGAAAGTGAAGGGGGAGCCGCAGACTGTAGAAGGGGGAAAGAGAAAGAAAACTAAAGAGGAGTTTGAAGCTGCAAGAGCGTTGAAGATTAAAAAGAAAGAGGAGGAGGAGGCGCAGCGCTGGAGATGGTAGGGATGATTTTATACTGGGCTGCGATAGTGACAACCTGCATGACAAATTGCCTTTTATTTTACATTTAAAATCAAGCATTGCAATGTTTCAAACGGTCACCTTTAGTTCAAGAACAAGGTGACGTCCTCACTTTGCTACCGCCAAACTCTTGTTAACCCTAAGGTGATTTGAACCTGTGCCTCCAGAAGTGAGAGCCAGTGCATGAGTCCATATGTGACCATAGCCCCAATATTAGTAGTTTTACTGAAGCTGGTTTCAAACTGGAGCATCCTCCTGTTATAGAAGTGGCTGAATAAGATCTGAAATTGAGGTCAGATTTAAATTTATATTCATTTTATTTATGTAACGCATTTTGTACCACAGTATCTCAAAGTGCTTTACATGTTGGTTAAAACCGAAAGAGCGCAATATGAAGAACTAGTAAAAATTAGTAAGTAATAATAATAGTAGTAGTAGTCTTTAGTAATAATAATTCATTAAAAACAATGGGGGATGGAACAGGACATAAATAAGAATGATAAAACAAAATTACAAAAATAATATCCTGTGTAATTTGTGGAGGTTCAACATGACAAGGTTTTAAAAGAATAAGTCGTGTGTTAAGCTCTTCTTCCTGCCTAAATTCCAATACGTAATTGAAATTGAAGTCCTTGGAAACTGTGTGTTGCTGACCATGTGGAAATGTGGTCAAGGGCCATTGAGTGGGTAGAGCACTTGCATGTTTCTGGAACGGGTACACGGGTATGAAGGATTGCTCCAGTGCTGTTAAAGATCGACGATCATCTTCTTGTGTTAAATGAAAAAAGGTTTCATCTATCCCATGGTTCGAAGCCTGATTCAATTTCCTCTGTCTTAGTCTTGGACTCTTCCAAAAATCTAAGCCAGTACAATCTTTCCTGGTGTCTGGGACACGTATCCAGTGTGATGGATTTACTTGCACTTGAATAATTGGGGATGGCTTTAAATTGATTTTACACTCCTGCAGAGAAATTAGTTTTATATAAAATGGACTTGGTGTACTTTCAGTTCTTTGAAGCCCAGGCACCAGTTGGAGCTGAATTGACACTAATTGGTTTGTACAGACATCGCAGGGAGACAGGCTAGCATCACAGTGGATCAATACGGTCTGGCACTTCCGTTGGTGTCTGCAAGAAACATGTTCTACTGTCTATTGCAGATTTTGTCCTCTTTTTTTAAAACTAGGTTAAGTTTACACTGCTTTTTACATAATATCAAAAGACACTAAGATATGGATTTTGCCTACATGTGATGACCAAAAATGAAATATTTACCATGGAAGGTGTTCCACCTTTAAAGGAACTACCAAAAAATAAGTTATCCTTATTTTGAATCCTATGCTGGCTCACTTATGAAATGTTACTGGTAACTTACATGGTAAGTTTCCTGTCTATGTATCTATTTTATAATGCATGATGTGTTTTTATTTTATTTTTTATATGTATGTATGTATGTATATATATATATATATATATATATATATATATATATATATATATATATATATATATATATATATATATATATATATACACACACACACACACACACAGTGTGTGTGTGTGTGTGTGTATATATATATATATATATATATATATATATATATATATATATATATATATATAAATGTGTGTGTTAACCTATAGGTGGGGTTCAAGGGGCGGAGCTAGGCACCAACAACCTATCATCTCCTGTCATCAATTAAATCTACCTTATTTAAACATTAGTCACCTCTACCTAGCTGTCTTGTGTTTTTCGTTTTGGCATAAACCTAAGCGATTTCAAGACCCATCAACGTTCGTATACCTCAATAATGGAATACTTACAGCAGTCGTCATCGGATTCAGAGGATTCCCAGGATTTTCTGTCATTACCAGATCATTCTCCTCCAGCTTCAATCCAGGGTCCATCCAGTCTCCTTTTTTCTGCCCTTCTGGTATTTCAGTTACATTTGATCAGGCTCCTGATCAGGCTCTCGTCCAGGTTCCAGTTCAACTGTTGCCTACCTTTCCTGCCACTCAAACATCGAATCGGCGCCGATCCAAGCGACTTCGGCCTCAGGACGCCCCTCCGGATCCATTGTTTTGGAAGGACTGGCCCATGAATAAATTGATAAAAACCCTCCTTAAAAACGGTAATGCGATTCCAGCAGGGAGTGATAGGGAGTCTCTTTTTGTTCTCTATTCCAATTCAGTCTCAGCAGAACCAGTCTTTTCTCCGAAAAAACATAATCAGCCACGCCCAGCCATTCAGCGTCCTAAAACAGACAGCAGGCAGTCTATTCCGGATCAAATCACCCCCACAACTAGCACCGCTAACCAGCAGCCAGCCATTGAAATCCAACATTCGCAAATATTTAACAAGATAAAATCATTTATGCAGCCTTTTGCCGATACTGTATCTTCGGTCAGTTCTCAACTGTTGGATCTAGATAAAAGGGTGTCTAATGTGGAACAGGGAAAACAATCTACAGCGCTGTCATTAATTCCAGCATCACATACTGCAGCCGCGCCTACAGCTTCTTCCGGTCCAGCCCTAATTTCAGCCAGCGAAACAGATCCTCCAATATACAACTTCGCTACTGCCTCTACATATGGATCCTCCTCTCCAACTACAGCTAGATGTCACACTATATCTCTACAAATCAGACATAACATTCTAGAAGGTAAGGACATTAATCTTGTTTCACTATTAATGACGACTTCGGAATTCTTGGACCATAGAGTAGTGGATTGCAGAGATTTGGCAGTAACTCTAAAATCCAGAGATCCCAGACTGCTTAAAAATCTTACATTAGGGGAATTTGTCCTTGCTTTCTCCATATTCAGAGATGTGTTATGCTCGGTATATCCTAACCGCAGAGCTGAATTGGACTCGTACGAATACTATATCGTGGAGCTGTCTGTCAGATACGGAGGGACTATGTTTTTTGAGTATCATAAAGCATTCTCTGCAAAAGCAGCAGCGATATTGGCAGCAGATAATCACATCATCAATTGGGCACAACCTGACCCAGATGTATTTAACAGAACTTGTGGTGGTCTAAGAGCTAACACATGTGGAGTCTGCGCTTCAACAGCTCACTCAACATCCCTCTGCCCTAAAGCTGCAATTGCATCAACTTCTAAAGCACCCGGTTTCGCCGCTAATTCATAGAGGTCTTCAGTACCTAATCCTATACATTCTTCAGCTCCCCTCGATCAATCCACAAGGAAATACAAATACGGGCGCAGTATTAGATTTTCAGGAGGAAGACAATTCTGCAACAGTTTCAATACTGGCTTCTGTTCGAATAGGCAATGCAATCTTATCCACATGTAAAGCAATTGCGGAGATGCTCACACTAATACCATCTGCCCTTTAAAACGCAAGTGACTTTCCCCGATGCTCACAGTCTTTACTCCTATAAACATCCCAGCATTATCAAGTAAATTACCGAATCATCCCGACAGTAATTTAATCAATTACCTGATTGACAGATTTAAAAAAAAAAAAAGGCTTTTCAACCAGTCTGACTCAAATTCTTTCTTCCTCGTTCAAAAGCAAAAATCTTTATTCAGCGACTCAAGAACCACAATTTATAGTCGGTCCATTTTAGCTCCTCCTTTTCCAGTATATAGAATTAATCCTATCGGCATTGCCATGAGGAAAATGTCAGGGGAAAAAAAAAAGCGTCTCATTATTGATTTATCACCACCACGGGGGTCAAGCACCAGCAGTATTAACTCATTAATTCCCCAAGATCAATTTTTCCTGCATTACATCACTATTGCAGATGCAATACATTCAATTAAATTAGCAGGTCGTAGTTCCTGGTTAGCAAAAGCAGATATATCAGACGCATTTAAAGTAATGCCAATCCATCCGTCTCTCCGTCACCTGTTTGGTATATGCTGGGAAAGGAAGTTTTATTTTGCCACCCAATTGACTTTCGGCTGCCGCAGCAGCCCGAAGATATTTGATACCCTGTCGGAAGCATTATGGTGGATTCTTCTTAATGTCTATTCTGTCCCATTCTTGCTCCACTTACTGGACGATTTTTGTAATTTCTCCTCCTTCAGATGCACCAGCAGAAGCGATTTCCAATCTTAAAAGCTTATTTTCTGAAGTTGGCGTTCCACTTTCAGAAGAGAAACCAATCTGTCCCCTTCATGTAATTGGAATTCCTTGGAATCATTCAAGATACTGAAAAGTTTGAAGCCAGCCTGCCTGAGTCTAAACTTAACCATATTTGTTTGCTCATTGAGGATTTTCAGATCAGTAAAACAAATAAACGGGCACTGCTTTCATTGCTGGGTTACTTTAACTTTGCAATACGTATCATTCCACAGGGGAGGACGTTTATATCTTGACTGCTAGCGCTGGCATCAACAGCAAAACATCTGCACTCCTATATAAATATCTCCTCAAAAGCTAGGAAAGACATTAAAATGAGGTCTGCGCTTATTCAGCACTGGAATGTCTCTGTGTTTTACGATGATTTCATTTCAGCTCCACATGATATGGCTTTATTACTGATGCCTCATCTCTGAGATTCGCAGGTCTATTTAACAATCAATGGTTTTGCAGTACATGGCCTGAGGAAATCAAACATATCTCCTCATCTAAAATCCACAGCTCTGCTAGAGATATTCCCAATAGTAGCAGCTGTGGGGTCATCTCCAGTCTAAGAAATCAATAATATTTTACTGTGATAATTCAACTACAGTGCATATTATAAATAAAGGGCGTTCCTCTTCCCCTATTATCATGCAATTGCTGTGGCGGCTAATTTCCAAATTCCACAGTTTGCTGCCCACAGCTCTGCAATATCCAGCAGCAACGCCACAGTTCAATCAGCTGATTTTCAACTAAATCCAACTATTAATAAATTTCTTAATTCAGCTCAAGATTACATGGCATCAGCACTTGCCCCATCTACCAGATCCTCGTACTCTACAGGTTGGGCATGTTATGTAACTTTGTTTACAAAGCAGGATTAATCCTACTCCATTCAACCAGGACTGGATCATGGCGTTCATAGTGCATGCAACGGACTGTCTACATCTGGCACCAGCTACAATCAGACTATTTGTCAGGAATTCAGCATCAATTTCGTTTGATGTCCATCAATTCCCCAACTCTTATCAATTCCAGCGGTTTGTCTCCTTTTACGAGGAATTTCTAAGTGCTCTCCGGCTCCTTCTTCTGCTCGCCTGCCTATTTCTATAGGCATTCTCAGTAACTTGATTTCAATTCTGCGCCATGGCTGTTTTTCTCCATTTGATGATTTAACTATGGAAGTCATATGTCTGTCTGCATTTTTCGGGTTTTTTAGATGTTCTGATTATACAGTACCTTCTATTGCCAGCTTTCCTACCCTTTGTATCCGCTGCAGTGACCTCAAGCTCATCCCAGATTCTCATTTCATCTTATTTCTTCGCATTTCAAAAACAGATTAACTGCGGCAAGGACAATGTATTCAGCTTTCTAAGATCAACTCTCCTCTATGTCCCTTCACTTCCATGTTGAAGTACATTGCAGAACGCAAGGCCATTTCATCCTCCGAACCTTTGTTTATCAATTCAAGCCGGTCCATTGTATCAAGGCATTGGTTTTCAACACACCTTTCCACCGTGGTGTCCAAAGCAGGTCTTCCTTCGCAATTCTACACTCCTCATTCATTTAGAATAGGGGCAGCTACTTCAGCTGCAAAAGCCAACATTAACCAGCATTTAATTAAAAATATGGGGCGCTGGACTTTATCAGCAGTTGCAACTTATATTCGTTCTTCATCATCTGAAATATCCTCCGCACATCAGTCCATTGCTAGTATGTCTGGAGTGGGGACGACCTTTCTGCCTGAGCCACCAAAGATTTCCCCCTAAGAAATAAAATTAAAAGAAAGGTGTTTTTTACTTTCCACTGTGCAGAGTGTCTTCACATAGTCATTAGGGTACAGTATACTAACCCCTTTGTCATGTTAAGTGTTTGTTTTCTTTTGTCTAAATGTTTTCTCTTTTTCTTCTTTCTTGTGCATTGGCAGTTCTCTCTTTTTTTTCTTCTTCACGTTGCCCCAGTGGGGAGCCGGGGGTCCATCTTTTGGGGGGTTAGTGATTCCATTTTCTCCAACCCTTTAAGCTCCGCTTCATTTACCTCATAGAGGAGGGATCTCCATGAGTCAGAGCGGACCCCTGGCCAAACCCTTCCATCTGCATGTATGTTTCTTTTGGGATTCTTCTTTCAGGTCTGATGCCTCTATGTGAGGGTCCCCAAGCGGTGGCATCCCTCGTGTTTGTCGGGTCTCCTCAGCGACGGAACCCCCCTTCTATTATATTGAGCTTTGAAGAGGCGGAACAAACACTAACTTTGTTTTCTTTCCGGTTCGCGAGCTCTCTTGGTATGTCGGGTCACCTCAAAGACGGTGGCCCCTCTCCTGTTTGTCGGGTCTCCTCAGCGACGGAACTCCCCTACTGTATATGTTGGGTCAGGAAGAGCCAGAACCTCTTTTGTGTTAACAACACCAATTCATGTATTTTTTTCCGGTTCGCGAGCCTCTTCGTATGTCGGGTAACCTCAGAGACGGTGCTCCTCTCGTATGTCAGGTCACCTCAAAGACGGTGGCCCCCCTCCTGTTTATCGTGTATCGATCAAGTAAATGTTGGGCCTTGAAGAGGCGGAACCCCTCTCTCCATGTGTATATGTTTACTAACTCTGTCAATAAACACTATCAGGGGCCATAGCTCCGCCCCGTGAAATATATATATATATACACATACATACATACATACATACATACACAGTGCCTTGCAAAAGTATTCAGACCCCTGACCAATTCTCTCATATTACTGAATTACAAATGGTACACTGAAATTTTGTTCTGTTCGATATTTTATTTTAAAACAAAAATTTCCCTAATCTATGCATTTGTATTACTTTATCTCTAACTTCTGTAGAATGCTCTTTGGTCTTCATTTTCCTTCAGATTCACAGCCTTACCAATGATCCTTCAACAGTGGGGTTTTTATCCAGAAAATGTCACAGCAACTTTAATGGTTCACATGGTAAGGTAATTGTGTCCTCGTTAGGGCAATTTCTTTCATCGGTGCAAACTGGGAGCTTCCACAGCACAGGGGTTGAATACTTATGCAGCTTCTTTCTTGTCAGCAAGATATTTCAGTTTTTTATTTTTCTTAAAAATATTTCCCAACATAAAACCAATGTCACCTTACAATAATTGATTCTGAGTTTCAGTGTTTAAAAATAAAATATCAAACAGAACTGAAATTTCAATGTACCATTTGTAATTCAGTAATATGAGAGAATTGGTCAGGGGTCTGAATACTTTTGCAAGGCACTATATATATATATATATATATATATATATATATATATATATATATATATATATATATATATATATATATATATATATATATATATACACACACACACACGCACTGAAGAAAAATATAAACGCAACATGCAACAATTTAAAAGATTTTACTGAGTTACAGTTCATATAAGGAAATCAGTCAATTGAAATAAATTCATTAGGCCCTAATCTTTGGATTTTCACATGACTGGCAATACCGATATGCATCTGTTGGTCACAGATACCTTAAAACAAAAGGTAGGGTATGGGACTCAGGATCTCGTCACAGTATTGCCATCGATAAAATGCAATTGTGTTCGTTGTCCGTAGCTTATGCCTGCCCATACCATAACCCCACCACCACCATGGGGCAGTCTGTTCACAACGTTGACATCAGCAAACCGCTTGCCCACACAACGCCATACACACTGTCTGCCATCTGCCCGGTACAGTTGAAACTGGGATTCATCTGTGAAGAGCACACTTCTCCAGTGTGCCAGTGGCCATCGAAGGTGAGCATTTCCCCACTGAAGTCGGTTACGATGCCGAACTGCGGTCATGACGCAGATGAGCTTCCCTGAGATGGTTTCTGACAGTTTGTGCAGAAATTCTTCAGTTGTGCAAACCCACACTTTCATCAGCTGTCAGAGTGGCTGGTCTCAGACGATCCCGCAGGTGAAGAATCCGGATGTGGAGGTCCTGGGCTGGCGTGGTTACACGTGGTCTGCAGTTGTGAGGCTGGTTGGACGTACTGCCAAATTCTCTAAAACGACGTTGGAGGCGGCTTATGGTAGAGAAATGAACATTCAGTTCTCTAGCAACAGCTCTGGTGGACATTCCTGCAGCCAGCAGCCAATTGCACGCTCCCTCAAAACTTGAGACATCTGTGGCATTGTATTGTGTGACAAAACTGCACATTTTAGAGTGTCCTTTTATTGTCCCCAGCACAAGGTGCACCTGTGTAATGATCATGCTGTTTAATCAGCTTCTTGATATGCCACACCTGTCAGGTGGATGTATTATCTTGGCAAAGGAGAAATGCTCCCTAACAGGGATGTAAACAAATTTGTGCACAAAATTTGAGAGAAATAAGCTTTTTGTGCGTATGGGGAAAATTTCTGGGATCTTTTATTTCAGCTCATGAAACGTGGGACCAACACTTTACATGTTGTGTTTATATTTTTGTTGTGTGTGTATGTGTATGTATGTTTGTGTGTGTGTGTGTGTGTGTGTGTGTGTGTGTATATATATATATATATATATATATATATATATATATATATATATATATATATATTATATATCTATATAGATATATATTCTTTTTTAATTAAAAACTAATGTAGGTCCCCAAAAAATTAAGTGATTTAAAAAATAAATAAATAATCTATTGTCGGGTAATTTCGAACTACAAGCCCATCTTTAGCTTGATTGAAAGTGTTGTAAACAAGTTGTCTTTCAATAGAAATGTTCCAGATTATGATGACTTCAGAATATAATGTTAATTACAAGAGGTTCCAAAGTGCTTTCCTTAAGGTCTAACAGTTTACTGATTTCATTTTAAAGATTTGTTTTTGATTATCACCTAAACTGTCTATAATTGTAAGTGTGATTCACCTGTGTACAGTTTAAAGAAGTTAATCGCTCATTATCTCTGTCTGCTCAAGCTGCTTTCTTCCATATGGGGTAAGGGTTTCCAATGTAAACAGAGCAAGGCTGGTACCAGTGGCTGTGGATACAAATAATTTCCGAATGCCACCACCATGCATGTTGAATGTTTTCCTTTAGAGAGTAGTTAAATTCCTGATTTACTTTAGCTACACATTTCTCATTGATTGGTACAGCCATCTGTCAATCAATATCAGTACTGTACTGGCAGCTAGTTCTGCCAATGAACACTTTAAATAATGAGGGAGGCAAAACCAAAGACTAAACAGAAATTCACTTTTTCACAAAACAAACTGTAAGAGATGTAGGTGGAATGTAAATATATGCTGATTTATCCCCAGGCAGGATTCCACTCTGAACACTGACCACCTGGTCCAGAACAGTTAGTATGCAATAACTTAGGGGAGGATGGTCCAATTGCAGTGGCAAAGGCACCCTTACACCCATAATAAAGTGCATTAAAGTTTAATGTATGGTAATACCTCTTATTTTGCGAGTAAGGAAGCCTTTGAGTTTAATCTTCACGTAACACTGGAGACTGGATCACCACTTGTGTGATAACATGATGCCAGAGATGTGTCAAACATTCCTGTTGCTCCTATGTCAGACCATAATGTTCTGCATAATTGCGTTTTGTTTGCACGTGTTGTATTAAAAAGCTACTACACTGAATACATATTGAATTGGGTTAAACTCTGCTTGTCTTAATAACGTTTGACACGTGTACGCCATCCTGCGGATGAAATGTTAAATCAATGCCATATTGTAAGTGACTGCATATAATGCAGAGTTCACAGCCTACCTCTGTAAAGTGCTTTGTGATGGTGGTCCACTATGAAAGGCGCTATATAAAAATAAAGATGTTGTTGTTGTTATTATTTATTCAATTGTAGTTGGACACTGATTTGTGTAAAACGCTACCTTCGGGAGACCGGCAGATGCACATGTATTACATGTTGTCCCAACCAAGAATGAGGAGGGCTGTGGACAACTTTTGGGGGCTAGTGAAGCATCAGTGAAATAAACACATCTCTCCATGAATGTTCATGGAGTATTCTGTGTGTGTATATCGCAAGTACAATGTACAGTATGGAAGTATGGTTAACCCTTTCATGCATGACAACATCAAAAAAAAAAATACAAAAAACTCTTGTCTTTACAGTATATGGGGACTTATGTAAGATGTAAATGCATGATATCCTCTCATGAGGCAAGCAGATAGTGTATTAAGGTGTGTTTTTTTTTTTTTAAATGGCCACTGAAATGTACTGGTGTTCCAAACTACTTTTTAAGTTTTTTTTTTTTTTTTTTTTCTCAGCTGTTTTCAGTATTTCATGCATGGAAGGGTTACACCAGAATTAAACAGCTGAACTCCAAGAATCATTGCATTTGAAATCCAAAATGAAATCCTGTTAATGTTTTAAATAATAATAATCTGATGCTAGATCTTAGTTCATGTTGTATAAATATGTTACTTGGCTCTATTTCATATTACAATTCTTGCTTCAGGTGGGAGGAAGAGAAGTATGAAGATGGCATCAAATGGAAGTTTCTGGAACACAAGGGGGCTTATTTCCCGCCTGAATATGAACCTTGCCCAGACCACGTCAAATTTTATTATGACGGTAAATCTTTTAGCTTTTCACTGTATTGATGTGGGGTCTCTAACAGTGCGTGCAATAGCTTCCCGTTGTCCCGCTGCTCGGATATCTGCTGGCTGTGACTTAACACAGCAAATGGCTGCAGAGAATGAGCCATTTAGATTATCAATCCTTACAGTAAGGACTTCTCTTGGAAATTATTTGTTAAGGATTATTGCACCTGATTTATCTTGATGTTCAAATGTTAGCTTTTCAGTAGCATTTTGTCCATTGTGCAAAAATGTAATCAATTTTTTTTTTTTTCTTCAATGCATTAATCATCCTCCTTCAAATTCTGCAAAACCTGACAAATATTCCCCTTCCACAGTAGAGGTCATGAGCCCTGTTTTTAATGTATTGAGACATGCCTTATTATTTTCTCAACTCATATAACTACAAAAGAGGCATAAAACCAGTGAGCTTTGCCATTTTTCCTATAATAGGACCCAAATAATTCAGTTTGAAATTTGACAACATCCCGTAATCTGATTTATTGAATGGCTGCATCGATTTGCAACTGGGGCAACTGCACAGGGGCCTGGGCCATAAAGGGTTCTGAAAGTTTGTAGGGGGGGGGGAAAAAAAAAAATTAAGCGATAATATCTTTCACACTTATATTTGCAGGTGTTACCTACATGTTTATATCATTGTAGCTACTAGTGCTAGTAATTATGTTTTTATTCTCCCTTGTTTCATCAGGTACTGCTATTTTCTTAATTATGATTTTAAAACATTGTTGTGTTAATGCGTGCAATGACAGAGGCTTTTTTAAAATGTTAACACAGCCGAATCCTTCTATAATGGCTGCCTTTGAATGGTGCATTCGGATGACAAAGCCTTCCATTTTATGCATGGCAGCTTCTACATTTTCTGGATTTAAATCCGGTGGTTGATAAGGAAAACCTCTCAGATTTTTTTATATTCTTCCCTTTGACCTGTTTACAAACCCACACAAAAAGCACATTATTGGCTTGTCATGTTGAGAAAGGTCCCTTTTTATATTTGTGTACTATACATCTGTACAGTCTAACTTGACTGACCATCTCCTTTTGTAATTTTTTCTGATAGGCCAACTCTGCCTCACATTTTTATTGTTTCTGTTGTTTTGGGTAATAGTGAGAAAAGATAGGAAGAGTTCATATTGTTCATTAGATTTACCAAGCTATACACACACTAGCTTTCAAGACCTCGGAATTCTCCTCTTCAGGTGTAAGTGGAAATATAAGGAAACAATTGTGCGTGTAAACAACCCCCCCTGTTTCTTTAACTTTCCATTTTTGAGGGAAAAAAAAATGAAATATTAAGTTTATTTTGTATTTGCTGTGGTGGGTTTGTAGGTATGCTTCCAGACTGTGAAGTAGTACTGTTGAACAGTACATGCTGTTCTAAGGGGGAAAAAACTGCAGAAATCAGAAGAAAAAAGCCACCAAAACAGAAAAGGTCTTGCAGTTACTATACAGATCATTAAAGAAGCACATCTTGGGTTCAGGTCCCTTGCAGCAAAGTAACTTGGGAGTTCCTGTAGTGTAGCTGGCCCTGCTAATTAAAATAGTCAATCATGCATTCTGATTCCAGAGGTGTTAAATAATTCAAATTCCATCTACCATATACAAGTGTGTGCCATGTCAATGCTAATAGAGCAGGGTTGCTAGGCAACAAATTCTGATATTTAACATGAATCCATTGCTTCTGGTCAGTGGGATATTTCCATGGCAATGAGTCCATTCCTCAGTATCTTCAAAACACAACAATCAATTTCCATTGATAAAGTGCCCCAAAGCCCATATCTCTGGACAGTGTTAACAAAAGACAGGCAATGAAGTCAAAGTTACTGCTTCTGTTTAGTTTCCTTTTATTGTTCTGTGTTTCTCTTTTTCAGTCAGCACTAATCCCTATAGAACAAATTAACATTTTTGTAACAAACTATTTGGACACAATCAAATGTTTTTTTTTTTTTTAATACACGGAGTTGTTTCCTTGGCAACAAGGAACACAGTTATACATACTGCCTTTTCATTACAATTTAAACATTGTGACCGTGCCTTTTGAAAATTGCCATTTTGTTTGTGGCACATGCTAGTGTTTTATGTACAGTTCAGGACCAGAAGCAATGTTTTGTGTTGTAGTTTCTATTTGTATTGCTTTTTTTCAGAAACAAGCTTATAATGCAAAATGGCACTTGCATAAAAAAATTTAAAAAATAGACAAGTTAATTGCTGCAAATATACCCTATGGCAGCACAATTAAAGGTGAAACAATTTCCATAGTAAATGTTTCATTTGTGCCCTTCAGTTGTAGGCCGAATTCATACCTTAGATTCTTGTGGGGGTTTTTTTGTTTTGTTTGTTCCCCCCCAGATAGTCTCTGTATTCTGATTTGAGTGTTTTAAAGTCATGTGCAAATGCACAGCAATGTAAAGTTGTAAATAATCATTGTTCTTCTCTCAGGGAAACCCATGGCTTTGAGCTTGGCAGCTGAAGAAGTGGCTGGGTTTTTTGCTCACATGTTGGATCACGAATACACAACAAAGGAAGTGTTTAGGAACAATTTCTTTATGGATTGGAGAAAGGTAAGTGGAAGGGTACAGTAAACTCTTCCTGCTGAATATTTTTGGTTTATTTTTGCCTAAATAGGCATAGTGACTGATTTTCAGGGCTTGTGTAAAGTAGGAGAAACCATTCTGGAAGTTTGAGATTTAATTCTGGTTCTTGTGCCTTCAGCGCTCGTCACGTAGCTGAGAAATAATTTCTCCGTTCTTGGCAGTGAATGCTCTTCAAAATAAGATTTGTGTAGCATATTGATATGCTAATCCAGACAACTTGCTCTGTGCAGATGGACAAATCCAATTAAAATTTTATTAAAGAAACATTAGAGCAGCCCTTTGCTGTCGATCATCGTGGTAGTTGATTCAAAGGAAGCTTCATGATTTTCACTCCAAAAACTATCTCACTAAAAGAAAACTTAAAGGGGTGCTAACCAAGGGCTTAAATTGATTTATTTTTCTTACATATTGAATCTACCAACATTATCACTGCCTCCTTTTAACAGAGTGCTATCCAAGTATTTTAAAATACATTTTATTACCTTGTATTACACTGTTGGTGCTCCTCTTTGTCTTGTTTTGGAGGTTTGTTTAATATGTACCAGTACTTTTAATTTGAACGGTTGTGTCCTTCATATATAGGTAAGTTTCTTCAGACTTGACGAGAATCTGATCAAATCTGAGTCATATATATATATAATTACACACACACAATGTCCTTAATGAGCCACTGTAGAAGTAACCAACATGAGAGCAGACTGTGCAAATAATGATTAGAAAAGACAAGTTAAAACCTTGCCAATACCTACATTTTCACTGAACCTTGATGCAGCAACTAGCATAGAAGCAAATCACCATAATTGCATGTCCTTTGCTTTTGATTGGGTTAATTTAATTGGAAATGTAGTTATCCTCCTACTATTCTGTGATGGCCACAGGCTTAATGTTGCCTTTGTAGTAAGAAAAAAAAAATCACAACTGTGGTCTATTGATGGCAAAGTCACTTTGAGGCTCAGGGTCTTTGATCATGAGAGATAATGTTTTCATTGCTGGTATGAGAATTATTTTGCTAAGTGTCCTGCCCAGCATTTCCAGTCTGTCTCAGTTGCTTTTGGTGCTCAGATCTACTTTGTGTGTGTGTGTGTGTGTGGGGTGGTGGGGGGTCACTCTGGGACACGTTATAAGGGTGCTGAGATGTACAGCAGTCTCCCCTTGAAGAGCAGATAAGAAATGTC
Organism: Polyodon spathula; assembly: GCF_017654505.1. Taxonomy (NCBI): domain Eukaryota; kingdom Metazoa; phylum Chordata; class Actinopteri; order Acipenseriformes; family Polyodontidae; genus Polyodon; species Polyodon spathula. The sequence continues at coordinate 30,768,416 of NC_054546.1, forward strand.
AGGTTTTGCTAAAAGCTTAATTAGTCAGGCATAAGCCTGTAGGATATTTCTAATTAAACTCAAGTGATGCTTAAACTGCTGTGTCTAACAAACATGGGCATCGTCTGAAAAGGAGACACCGATCCGGATTACACTGTTTTCTGTTCTATTCTTGGCTGCTGTTAAAATAACCTTAACTTTAGAATAGAGCAGCAACCAATCATTTGCTAATAACTGACAATAGATGCACATAGGACACTACAATATTCTTTCAAACAAAATTCAGTAGATAAGGAGAAACCCAACGACACAGTGATATGATTAGCAAACTTTATTGATGAGGTATGCGAAGAAAATGATCATAGAGCAAACAGTTTGGCATAAAACCTACCTGGATCGAAGATCCCCTACCTGGCTATTGGGCAAGGTAGGAAAGCCCCATAGAACTATACTTAAAGTAGGTCATGGGGAAGGGTGGTGGGTTGCAAAAGAACAAATGTGAAAGGAAGAGGGAGTAAACAGGTTAGTTATGCTAGCGGTAGTTCTTCAGTTTGGATTCATTTAGATGATATTATTCAATTAGATGACATGATAATGTGTGGGGGGTTGTCCATCCTACCAAACCTATGTTGTAAACTTCATAGAATATGTAGACACTGAATACAACTGAAGGATGCATGTTATAGGATAGTAATGCAAATGATCAAGATTTAGTCTAGGAAAGTGCAATGAAAGAACATGTTTCTGAGAAGCCAGCTGTGTGAGGTTCCAATTCATAAATTTTAATGCACACACCGATTTGAGTGCCTGCAGTGGTCCATTTGAAACACTGAATATGCTGTTTCTACAGAAGCACATTTAACACACAGATTCGCTACAAGAATCAAGGTCCTGCGCTTTAGATTTCTAATTGCCTCGCTCTGAAGCAGCTCATTTTGTATTTCTCAGTCTGCTTACCTTTGTAAAATGACACGTCTCCTGTTCAGACAAATTGTGTTGGGGACCATTGCATTGCTAGCACTCAGGGTGACCTTTACTGGGTTGGGGCCCAGATGGCATTCTCCGACAAAATTGGCTATTGATCCGTTTTTAAAGTATTGTTTAATTTGACTGTATTTCCTGGTGCTGTCTCTGTCATAGATAGTGTGCTTGTTTCCCGAGTTATTACTGTTTAATGGTGTTCAGTCATTTTCTTGGCATTTTAGTGAAGATTATGGTGTTTGTGTTTTGGTAGCACATTTAAAAGGCTAAAAATCTGCAACGATGAATAAAGTACTCTGCAGCTGGTCACCATAGCGCTATCAGTAGATGCTACACAACAGCTTGCCTTCTGATCCAAGAGAACTTGTTTAAAACCTTCTCTTGCAAATATTTGGATAAGTCAATGCAGAATATATATTTCAGTACCGAAAAATAAGCTCTTGTCACTGCTTACCATGGGCTAATCACTCAGACCTTAGCTGTTACTTTTAAAGCCAATTTTCCAATAGACTATTATGGTATGTACAGTATGCTGGCGTGACTGTCCTATTTTAGGGAGGTTGGGTGCCTCTTTCTCTCTGTGACCATCCTCTCCCTGTGTCCTTCCTTTCTATCAGGAAATGACCCTGAATGAAAGGATGATAATCACTGACCTGGAGAAATGCAATTTCAAAGAAATGTTTGAATTCTACAAGAACAAAATGGAAATCAAGAGAAATATGAGCAAAGAGGAAAAGCAGGTAATTCGCAAGCAACTTTCTCCCTATAAAGCAATTGTGGTTTTCAGGTAAATAAGAATGCAAGAATGATTGCTTATGGATAGACATACTTTTATTGAAATGGCAGAGGAAGGAGGATCATGTCTGAATACTTCTCTTAAATGGCAGGAGGTAAAATGAATGCTAATTGCTTATCTCAATGCTGATGGACAGATAGGAATTATCCCAGTGCAATCCCTTACTACTTCACTCCATATGTGTGTGCTTGTAAAGTGTGATCTATCTACTTTAATTATACCATATAAAAACAACTGTGGTATTAAGATTAACAGCATTTTAGATCACCTTGTGTCTCATGTGTAGGGCACAATACAGATTTCAAAATAGCCCTATAAAAATGCAGCAAATGACAGTGATACTGTGATTCAAGTATTATCAGGGACTTCTTTAAATAACACAACTATTCTTTGACTACTAATCAATGGCAGACTAACAATGTGAAGGGTTTTGTAAAGTTATATTGCAAACTAGTTTGATTTCTACAAGAGGAACATTAGAAGAAATCTAAGCCAGGAAGACGTGCAAATAATGAGTTAGAAACTCATGCCTAGCACCTTGCAAAATAACGTCAGTTTCAAGGCAGGTGACCCATCTACAAGAATGATCATTTGGCTGGCTGGAAAACGTATCAACCATGAAGAAAAGTTAAAGCAGAGGGCAGAGGATTGGACTAGGGAAGAACCCACCCCTCCTATTATTTTTTTAAATACAGCCTCATAAGCCAGAATTTTTCATATGCAGTGCATTGTGTTTCCAGACAGGGCGGAACTTTTTTTTTTTTTGTACAAGAAACAGAATATATTTACATAAATAAAGTAGCTTATCTTGTTTTAAAATATGCCAAGCATTACATGGTTCAATTGTGAAATGGAATTGCATTATCACAGTTTTCCATTTGTTTTGATCAATTATGCCAGGCATTGAAATGCTTACATTGTTAGCTAGGCACAGTGGGCGGGTAGCTTTTACCTATGGGGAGTGTACATCTGCTATGTATTTAAATTTGACATTAGTGCTTTGCTTTATTCTAAAAGTACCCTGGAAATATTTACTGAGTATTTGTGTTAATTCCAAGGATGAAGCGGTCGACTTAGATTGTTTTACCCAAGAGAGCAACTGAAAGCCAATTTACATCTAGCCCTGTGGTGCATAACATGTGTAATGTAAAACTGTTTTTAACAAAAGAACATTTAAATATATAAAACGTGGAGTATGAGCCCATTTTACAGGATTGAAGAACTGCATATGGTGTAACTGGTGGTGATTTATAAGCTACTGGCCAAGAGTCAAAGTGTGATTGTTACGAATGAATAGGCTGGTATTGCTGTGACGTCTTAATTGCTGAAATGGCAGCTCCTAGTTTTTAAAAGCAAGGAAAAAGTTACAACTTGATTTATTTTCAATAGGCATGTTTCCTAGAATAAGGCATTTAGATTCCCCTGTGGAGCAAGTGGTTCAAATTCCACATACAAACGAAATGTTCAGGCATTCAAAATAAGATTCAGACCCGATTTTCAAGCAGAGCACCTGTCTGCTGGCATTGAAAACCAACAGGACTGATTTCAAATTGCTTTGAATGCCCAATGGCAGATGGAAACAATTCATAATAATGCTGTAACTGTGTCTCTTTAGAGGGTCTGAATTGTGTAGTTAATCGATGTATATTTTGTTTTGCTATCGTTGAATCAGTGTAATGTTATGATACATAACTATTAAGCACTCCAATAGTGCTGTATTTAGAAATACTAAAAAACACAATGAATTAATTGACACATGTTTTGACTTGAAGACTTTCTGTGCCTTTTAAATTTGTTTCTTTTAGTATTTCTAAAAGGGTAACAGCATTACAAGAAAATGAATGGTATTTAAATGGTATGTTATTGAAAGTCTGGGATCTGTTGGTCACTGACATACAATTAAGGCAACCTTACACTAATGGTTTTATGTTTTTTTTCTAATACACCCTGATCATTTCTATATGGCACTATTTTTATTTTCCTACCCCTTTGTAGAAAATAAAAGAGGCGAATCAAAAGATAGTGGAAGTGTTTGGGTTTTGCTTAATGGACCATCATCAAGAGAGGATTGGGAATTTCAAGATTGAACCTCCGGGGCTCTTCCGAGGGAGAGGAGACCATCCCAAACAGGGCAAGCTGAAGAAGAGGATCCAGCCAGAGGACGTCATCATCAACTGCAGTAGGTAAGTAACTCTCGACAATTACAATGTAATAAATGATGCCACCTGATAACCAAGGTCAAGGTTTTAGTGAAATGAAGGGACAGGGATTGTAGCAAAGTGTAACTTGAAATCAGAATAATAAATTACGTTTTGTTTTCAGAGATTCTAAGATACCTGAGCCCCCATTTGGGCACAAGTGGAAAGAAGTTCGCTTCGACAACACAGTGACGTGGTTGGCCAGCTGGACTGAAAACGTACAGGGTTCTTGCAAATACATCATGCTCAACGCTAACTCCAAGCTCAAGGTTTGTACTGGGGGGGAGAGGGGAAGAGGGAAAAGTAAGATGTACCAGTACCGTGCCATTGGATGTTATTAATGATTCATTTTATACCTTCTCTGTACCAGTCTGTTACTCAGCAGTAATATAAAAGCCTATTCTGATTTTTTATTTTTGTATTTCGAAGTACAATAAATACAATTCAGATGGATAAGCTGGAAAGCTGGTGAAAGAGTTGCATTGATTTTGGCAGCATGAAACATCAATCTGTAGTTAACACAGTGCGCAAAGCCATAGTTGGTTACTAAAGTTTAAAGACTGCTATTTTTTTTACTGCTATTATAACAAGAATGCAAGTGCTAGTGGAATAGCATTATGGAGCTAATTTCACGTATGACCATACCAACTCTTTAGTGATTCCACGTTGTGCAACTGACACATTTTTATTCACCTACTGCTTGGAGACAGTGCTTTCAGAGTGAGTATAGTGTTGACATTTCCACAAGGATTATGTTTTTTTTTTATTATTATGATTAGTATGCTAATCATAAGTCCACACCGTAAGGATTCCTGTACAGATTCTTTGTGGCTTGACCTTTGGAGGAACGTGGGCAATTAATTGTTCCAAACTAAGCAGGTCTCTGAACATCTGACTGTGGTTGATGGTGCTCATTCCATCCGTGTGTCCTTCACATTTTCATAAAGCTCACATTCTGTGTAAATGGTGTTGTGTGTTTAATTATTCCACGAATAATAATAAAGGCAAACCTCAAACACATTTTTTTCACATGACTTTTTGTGTGAAGGAAAAAAATAAGGTAGCCCTTAAGTCCATAAATAACTTTTCCTTAAGTAACATTTTCTTGTTTTTAACTTGTACAAATATTAACTCGAGGTGAGGATTATAGTTGAAGTCTTATTGCTCACTCTAGGCCACTTTTTCAATCCAGGGGGGCGACAACGATAACAGCTTTTACACTGTAAGGTGAAAACTGCTGTCAATACATGTTTAGTTAAACTTGTTATTTTAGAGGACAACAGTGTTTTAACTATTGACTCCTAAGTGAGGTCAGAAGTTTAAATATCCTGCAACAGTGGAGCCTCAAAATGCAAACTATTGGGTAAGTAATAAAGACTCCACTATGGGCATTTCCATGTCTGGAATTCTTTCTCTCCTTGTGTCTTTTTATGAAGTTTGTAATCATACAAGTACAATTAGGCAAATTGTGTGTGTGTGTTTTTTTTTTTTTTTTTTTTTTTTTTTTTAATACCTTTTTAATAAGATGGTTTGAGTTCAGGAGCTTCACTTCTGGTTTAGTTGCCTGCCATAGACATATGTAATATAGGCTAGATCAGCCATTGTCTTTAGTAAGCGCCATCTAGTGCATCGGTGTATTCCCAGCAAAGCAAAAGGAAATGTCATCAGAAGTGGCCGATCACTAAATGGCGTTAGCTCTTGCTCCTCTATTTGTCATTTTATCCTGCCACCACAAATCTACAACGATGTACAACTGTAATCCCACACTTCTCCATTAATTATTTTCACTTTGTTTCTTGCTTGCAGTCCTCCCCTGATACTATCCTTAGACAGGCATGTTATGGATGGTCACAGTATTCTGGGAATAGAGCATTCTGCAACTAATGGGTGGTATAACTAAGATATCCAGTCCCACAAGCACACTACTAGTTCCATGTGGGGTATGTAGTTTCATAGAATATCTGACAAGCTGCTTTCGATCCCTAGAGAAGCTAGCTGGGTGACATGCTTTCCATTTATATGCCGCACTTCATCTCTCCTGAGAACAAGTTATTAACAGTTAATTATATCGACTTATGCACCTGTCACTTTCAATTCTTCCAGTCTGTGGTAGAAGCGAGTTACACAACTCAGAATGGCAGGGCTGCATATTCTGCATGTCTCCCTCAAGTTCAAATTCATTAACTAAAAGATTCACTGGGGGTTTAATCTTCTCTTAAAATGTTACGCTAAATACAGTGAAAACTGTAGATAACCACAAAATAATTGGTTGTATAAACATACTGTGCTGTTTCTCACAAAATTTGAACTATAACAAACCAATGACTATAACAAATCATGTGTTTTTGTGTGTGTTTATTGCATGTACTGTAGTCAAAACTTCACTTCGGGTCGTTCCAATTAGACAACATTCTTGGGAGGAGTTTACTTCATTTGGTCTGTTTCCTCCATTTCTTTACATGGTGAGAATGCACCTAAAATTTGCAGAAATTGTCACCGTCAACTTAAGGGACAACCTAAGCCCCTTTGAGCTGGCATGACCACTTACAATGTCTCACCCAAAAAGACAGAGCACAAGGAAGTTAAGTGACTTGAGTCAGCCGGGATTTGAACCAGGGACCTCCTGGTTATAAGCCCTTTTCTTTAACCACTGGACCATTCATTCTTATGTACAGACAAGAATTCCTCAATAGAGAGATGGTTTTTTTAATACAGATTTTCCTGCCTTGTGTAGTCATGTTAATGTTATTTGCAAACAGCCCTCACAGCTTCTCTTTTTTCAAACACACTCGAACAGTATCTATTTAAGATGCAATGCTTTTGTTTGTGCCAAGGTTAGCGATATTTAACATGGGCCATCTATCAAACATTCCCCTGGGTCTGAATGAATGATGTTTCTCCCTATTTACCTTTTATGGAGAGTTACAGTGTTGACACACACAAGTCCGCTTCATGGCTCTGGGAATCCACAAGTTGACAAGGTCCATTACAACGAGAGGCACAGAGGCCTGTGTCTGCTGCTGTTCTCTTCATGTCTGCTGCTTTCTCTCCCTAACAGGGAGAGAAGGACTGGGAGAAATACGAAGTGGCTCGAAACCTGAAGTCTCGCATAGAGGCAATCCGGGAAAAGTACAAACAAGACTGGAAATCCAAGCAGATGGTAACCCGCCAAAGAGCTGTAGCACTTTACTTCATTGACAAGGTAAGGGCAACTTTCAGAAAAAAGGGTGCCAACACTCCACAGACCAGATGACCACCTCCATGAATAGAGAAATAAATAGATATTCAGCCCCCCACCCCCAGAATACCAATGTGTACTTTTAGGTTATTAATTATTTTTTTTATTAATGTGGTACCAGACTTGGCAAACATCTATTGCAGAAATACATTTAAGTGAGAGAATAATTTCTTACTTGATTAAATGGACAATTGGTGTACCACTGCCCTTGTAGGATGGAACATCTTTTGCATGTATTTGAAGATGAGGGTGAGCAGCTTTTTGAGTACATGTAGTAAAGGTCTCACTTGGGTCCAATGGGCAATAACTGCTTCAACCCCAGTGATTTTGCATTCCTAGAAAATGGAGGACATTTTTGTACTGTTTATAATTAAGGCTGCGTTTTTTTTTCATAACTTTTTTGAAGAGGTGGTTTATCCAGTCTCAACTAATTTACCTTCAAGCCTGATCCTCATAATGGTGGAGCAGGGATGATGGTGGTTTAGTATTTTAACTAAAGGATCCAAGGCAAGAGGAGGTCCAGTGCCTGCCCAGGGATCAAGGAGTGCCCTGTGTCCAGTTCCAACATGCTGTCTGGTTCTTCCAGCTAGCTTTGAGAGCAGGTACAGAGAAGGAAGAGGGGGAGACGGCAGACACCGTGGGTTGCTGCTCCCTGCGGGTGGAGCACATCAAACTTTACCTTGAACTTGATGGACAGCAGCACGTGGTCGAGTTCGACTTCCTGGGTAAAGATTCCATCCGCTACTACAACAAGATGCCTGTGAAGAAAGCGGTAAGACTGCCTCAGTCTTTCAAACGAAATGGATAGTCTTAACAAAGGTGCAGGAGGTAATTCTTCCAAAACTCCAAATTCTGAGAGACTAATGCCTTAATCTGTGTGTTAGGTTTTACGTTGAGTGTTGTAAGAATAATTTAGCTATATAGCAGTAGATAATGAAAATGTGCCACTCTAATTCATGAAACATGAACTTGCTATTTCAGGTCTTCAAAAATCTGAAGCTATTCATGGAAAACAAGCAAGGTGATGACGACCTGTTTGACAGACTGAATGTAAGTGTATTTCACCGAAGCTACCTTCAATACGTGCCACTAATGCACTGTACATTCTAGCTCAAATGAGTGCTGCATCGAACATTTCTTTGAACGTCATTCGTACATATATCTTTTGTCCTGTCTTAAGTCCTTGGAATGTTGCGCCTAGAAAATTAAATAGTGACACTCAGGATGTATGACAGATTAACCAATGTTTGAAGGTTCCTCTACTAATGTGGAACACAACATTCAAATTCTAGCAGCCACCAACATTGAGAAAAAATAATACTAAATAACTGAAATTATGGAAAGGCTAATTGGCAACAAAAACAAGCATACAAAACACCAGGTTTCCAATCCTTACAGCAAGTGACATTATCCCAGTTTAATAACGTGATTGGGATAAGGCATGTGTGTGCTTTTCTATTCAACGCACACAAACATAATTGCGAAGGGCAATTGCGTGGTTTCATTTAGACCCGTCTTATAATGACCCCTGTTAATTGGTGGTGTTGGATGGAAAGATTTTATGTAATTGCTTCACAGATTTCATGTTCCCAATGTTATATCAGACATACATAAGTCAATGCCCTATTTAAAAAGAAAAAAAATGTACTGTCATGTACATGCCATTCTAAACCTGTAATTACTTCATTAAAGCAGGAAAAACAAGCAAATGACCGGATGACCTGTTTAATTGCAGCAATTAAGTTGTTAAGCATGTGGTATTCTTGTTGGGGCAGCACAGGCTAACTGTGCTACAAACCCGTGCAGCACATTGTCGCACCTAGGGATTACAGTGCAGGTACATGTTGTTCAGCACTGAACGTTGGCTATGTAGTTTTGACATTTCATGTTTTATTATGAATATAATTGAGATTTCCATTTCAACTGCTAGCTAAAAAAAATATGTAGCAAGCTCACTGCTTCTCTTTACTGCTGTAAACAATAGGAAACTCTAGTCTTTTGAATACATTATGCAACCTGCAGTGCTTTTAAATCTTGAGGTCAAAATTGTACGGCCTGGTTCCAGCACTGCCCAGGAAAAATATTGCATGTGATTAAGTTGCTGTACAGTATTGAACTGTTCTGATCAGTAAACTTGCAAGAACACCGAGAAGAGTCGTTACAGCTTTGAGGGTTAATTTACAGTATGTTTTACATGCAAAATAAATTATCAATGCAAGACCTAGTACTACATCATATTTGTTATATCATCACCTATTTTGAGGAGAGAAAGAAGTCTGCCAACGTTCGAAGTACTGTTGTAATGCATACATTAATTTGTATTTGTAGTAGTGTTTCCCAATCGGTCCACTGAGTGATTTTCAGATAGAGATTTCTAATGCCCTTCTCCATAGGAGTGCACACTTTTTGTTTTGTTTTTGTTGACTATTCCAGTATCTTGGTTGTTGGTTGATATCTATCTATTCATTTAATTTAGTCTCGAGTGTTTCTTAAAGGTCGATGAAATCCACCCAGAACCTTCAAAGGCAGGGAATGGGCAGAATGAATCCTCTTGGGACCCTGCTTGGATTAGCAGTCTCTTGTTCTCATGAAGGTCCCCCAGTGGAATACAGCTGGCCTGTTCCACCACTCATTGTGTGGGTGCCTAATCTCCTGCAGGTTTTTCTCACTGCATGTCTGCAGCGTCCTGGCTGCTGCCACTAACCTTGACAAGAAAGAAATTTGATGCAAGAAACTGATTTATTTTTGTTCTTGAGCCCTGTAGCAGCTGAAAACGTTTTGTTATGATGTAACACAATACTGCATTGGTTAACCAAAAGCTTCTTTTGCTAAGGCCAAACATTTAGCATCACCTAGAATTTTAGGATTAAGACATTTTAATAAAAAAAATGTGGACTTAATTTAGATCTTTTATTTAACGTCATGTAATCAACTACAAAATGATGTCACAAAAATCTACTGGAAGCCATAATACAATATTTCATGTTATATTTCGAAATGTCACATTTTTCAATTTGTCAGTTTTACGTTACGTATATGGGGAAAATGACAAAGCAGTATGCAATTCAATATGTTTACGCACGTTTCATTTGACTTGAAGCAAAGTTAGTTCAATTTATAGTCACAATTTAGGAAAGAGGTGGTGGGGTACAGCACAGCTCCAGGCTTTACCTTCCTATATGTTACAGGCAGCTCCACTGTAACAGCAAGAGCAATTAGCAGTGCAGTGAAATGGATCATATGCAGAGTGTCACATACGAAGCAATGACGTTATGGTACAGTGGAAAACCACAGCAGTTATTTTCTGATCTGTCAATTGCTCTGATTCTGATAAACCCCATTTTATTTTATAAGCATTACAGATCTTGTAGCCCAGCTCTTTTGCAGCAATTAGTTGTCTTCTGCAGATTGCTCTGGGCACTATAAGAGTAGCCACTGTGTTTTCTGTCTGGTGTGATGTGCTGTGGATTAATGAATAGAATGTATAGAACATGGATTTTAGAATTGTTTAATTTCCTAAGCATTTAAACTGCAGGGTATAAACTAATTTTAATGTTTTGTAAGTACTCAGATAAGCCCTCCAATGGGGTGCTGTTACTTTAAGATGCACTGCAACACTAATGTGGATGAGATGACATGTGTACAGCATTTATGTGCATAGGAAAAAAGCCTTTGATTAAACAATCCTACCCTGCATACATTCTACTGTGTAATACTACAGCTGATACTCATGCATATCTTCGCCAGTTTTGAATAAATTTGAAATATTGAATACTTGGGAAAACGTTTAACCTCAACTATTAAAATTCCTGGTATAAGACCTTGAGGGTAAATCTACTGAAGCCCCAGACGTGGTGTAAAGTAATATCACGTGTGATTTAACCCTTTTTCCAGATCTAATGCAAATCTTCCTGCTGTACAGATTTTAGCATAGAGTACAGTGGTTGTACACATTTTGTCTGTAATACAGTAAGAAGTCATGGATGGGACATAACAAATATTTAAATGTTATAGCATTTTTGATCATGTAAAAAAACCTAATCCTAACATTCTGAATTAAATACTGAAATGTTTCTTCAAACCAGTGGTGGGAGAAATTCACCAATACAACAGTGCCATCTAAGGGTTGTCAGAGGCATAAGTGCAATTTAAATGCCTGATGGTTTCTATGTTCTCAGTTTGAGTGCGCGCACATACATATCCAGAAGCAGGGTATGTAGGGTGAAGTATAAAAATTGCATCCATTGGCAGAGGCACAGGAACAAATTTCAAGCCGGGGGGGGGTTCTAATTATTTTTAAATGTATCCAAGTCATTTTTTGTGCATTTGATAATCATGGGCACAGACCAAACCAAGTGAGTTTTTTATAAGGAATAAAACACTTGTTTAGATTAGGGTACGCCAAAAAACTGATTTGCGCTTCTGTGTCATGCTTAAAAAATTCCTCATAAGGGTTACAACCAGACTAGACTGTCAAATATGTCACGGTAGACATGCATATAAGAGACAGATATGCAAGTCTTTTTTTACTCATTGTGCTGCGCATCCAATTTTTAAGGCGTCTCAAACTCGGTTCTATTAATAACATTTTCTTCATATCGCAGCGTGCATGGGGGAAGGCAGCAGCAGGGCTGGTAGGTGATGTAATCACACAAGAAGACATAAGCCCGATATACAGTATTTTTTGTTCAAAACGACCACACCCACCTTTAAAAAAAGGCAACGAATACTGTAGGTTACAATTCTAAAAATTAAACAAAAAAAATTAAAGGGTCTTCCTTAATGACTAAATGCCCTTTATTGAGTTCTTACCGAAAACATAAAATGTCACTTACAGAAAGGCATTAGCTACTAAATAAATAAATAAATAAACAAACACGAATTCCAAATAGTGCAACTAAATTGTGTGCTTTTGTATAGCAGTGAGGCATGTTCCCTAGGCTGTATGTTACAAAACCAATAAAAAATGTACATGACATGAGTGCTAAGAGTACAGTTTTTAAGATTTTTTTCTTTGATTTAATTACACTAAGTGGCAAATGGAACATTTGGTCTTACTATAGTAAAAAGAAACGCACATGCAGTTTTATGGTTTGTTTATTGAGAAATATATTGACATAGGTGAACAGTTAATCCTTTATTCTATACTTTTAATGCCGTCTGACATTGTTTAGCACAGTAATCATAGTGAAACCAGCAGCTAGCACACTGTCTCGACACATGACAGCGCTTGGTGCTGACACTATCAGTGATAGGTTGAATAAGTAACGAATGCCCACCCTTGCATTTCAATGCTTGCCGTTAAATGGCTGAAACATTCAATTCCAGCACCCACACGGCAGTACTAATTGGTTGAATTATGACTTTCTTGCAGGCGGTGGAAATGGTCATTCATAAACTAAAGTTTGCGAAATTCCCTGATGTTAACAATAATAAAAAGCCACACCAGCACAGCACTTCTCCCTCGGCATGTGGGGGTGTCTGTTGGCAGTTAATGAAGATTTGAACACACCATACTGTTTTTTTTTTTTTTGTATGCCTCTCCTTTTATTCTGTAGCTAATAAGCCAATTATTTTTAAAAGTACAGTAATTCGACCTTGATGTAGCAAATGTAGTGATAAGTGACTTCATTGGGATCCAACCAGGCTTGCATTAGAATTGGCGCTTCTGGTTTTTGGTTTTTATTCATTTCATTTTTCGGTGCTATTGTTAGCTATTTTTTCGAGGTTTTATGTAAATCGTTTTTTCGGGGCTTTCGCTTTTTATATACTGTTTTTAGTTACTTTCCAAAATGCTTGGACGTTTTCTTTGTTTTCTTTTTTCTGTCAAAATATGTATAGTAACTCGACAGTACTTGCACACTTAAGTTGATGATTAAGTACCATCTTTCCTTTGCTGTCTTCCACAACGAAATCCTTATGGTCACGGGCACATTCTTCAGGGGTTTTTGTGTGTAGGGATTTTTTTTTTGTACATTTCGCAGTTCTGTTTTAAATCCTCCGTATTTTAACTGTAATATAGCTTTATATCCCGCAAACAAGCCTAATTGTAATCTCGTTTTAAATCTCATAAGTGGAGTCTCCAATAGAAATGTAGGAATGTGCTGCCACTCTGTAGTTTGGGCGGGTTTAAAGCATTCGGAACAAATACAAGTCAGGGAAGGAGGGCCATTACCCAGCTGCAGTGGGAAAGGTATATATTTTTTTGTAGTTTTGTTTGTTTTTTTTTCAAGTGGGAAAGTGGTGAAGTCAAGGTGAATTGAGTAACCATTTCCAGTGTTTGCCATACATGGATTTCATTTTTTTGTATCAGGAGTGTTTTGTCGGTTTTTATTGGTTAAAATGGTAAATCAGAAGTCCCAATAACGAAGGCTTTTATGAAATTACAGGCCCTATCAGCACTGTTCAATTTTGTTACCTTGTGATCCTCATTTCAACCAATTGCCCATTTCTACTTACTAAGTGGGCATATTTAATCAGATTGTATTTATGTTGCCCCCCCCCCCCCCCCCCCCCCCCTACAGACATCGCTGTTGAATAAGCATCTCAATTCTCTGATGCCAGGCTTGACTGCAAAGGTTTTTCGAACATTCAACGCCTCGATAACTCTGCAGCAACAACTGAAGGAGCTTACGGAGTGTAAGGCAGTTTTATCCCATGCTGTAATAACAGCACATACCCACATGAAGCAGTCATTGTGGAGTCCTCCAATGGTAATTCTAGTCTTTCTGTGTTTCTGCTAAGGCGTGCCATGTTAATCAGTGCTGAGGACATCAATGTTGCAGTGAGAACTATGAAATAATTCATCAGTTCACTACTAAAATTTATTCACATGTTGCTATTTGCAATAAAATGTTACCCACAAGAGACCATGTGCTACAAACTGAGTGCAATAGTCTTCACAACTATATATAAAGCACTGGCACAGTTTGTAATATATATATATATATATATATATATATATATATATATATATATATATATAATATATATATATATATATATATATATATGTGTGTGTGTGTATATATATATATATATATATATATATATATATATATATATATATATATATATATATATATATATATATATGTGTGTGTGTGTGTGTATATATATATATATATATATATATATATATATATATATATATATATATATATAACACACACACACTGAGTGTACAAAACATTAGGAACGTCTGCTCTTTCCATGAAATAGACCGACGAGGTAAATCCAGGTGAAAGCTTTGATCCCTTATTGATGTAACCTGTTAAATCCACTTCAATCAGCGTAGATGAAGGGGAGACAGGTTAAAGAAGGATTTTTAAGCCTTGACACAATTGAGACATGGATTTTGTATGTGTGCCATTCAGAGGGTAAATGGGCAAGACAAAAGATTTAAGTGCCTTTGAACGGGGTATGGTAGTAGGTGCCAGGCGCACCGGGTTTGAGTGTGTCACGAACTGCAATGCTGCTGGGTTTTTCACGCTCAACAGTTTTCCGTGTGTATCCAGGATGATCCACCACCCAAAGGACATCCAGTCAGTGGCAGGCCAGTGGTCGAAAATGGCTCATTGATGAAAGAGACCAAAGGAGGCTGACATGAATTCTGCAGAGCAACAGACGGGCTACAGTTAGTCAACTGACAGTCTAGTACAACATTGGTGCCCAAAGACCCATAAAAGAATGCACAACTCGTCATACCTTGACACAAATGGGGTATGGCAGACGACGTAACAGAGGTCCACTTCTTTCAGTAAAACACAAGAAACTGCGGTTAAGGAATGAAAACACTGGACACTGGAGGATTGGAATAACATTGCCTGGTCTGATGAATCCTGGTTCCTGCTGTTTCATGCAGGAAAGGTTATGGAGAAAACCACATGAGTACATGCATCCATCATGCCATGTGTCAACATTGCAGGCTGGCGGTGGTGGGGTGATGGTGTAGGGTGTGTTTTCATGGCACACGTTGGGCCACTTGATAAAAGTGGAGCAACATTTGAATGCCACAGGATATCTGAACATCACTGCCAATCGGGTGCATCCCTTCATGGCAGCAGTGTATCCATCTGCTAATGAATTTTTTCAGCAGGATAATGCCCCATGCCACAAGGCTAGGATTGTCCAGGAATGGTTCCATGAACATGAAGGTGAATTCCACTTATTGCAGTGGCCTGCCCAGTCACCAGATCTCAATCCAGTTGAGCATCTGTGGGATGAGATGAAACGAGCTAGTCGGAGTAGAGATCCACTACCAGCCAGCTTGACACAACTGTGGGAAGCATTGGAGTCAACATGGGCCAGCATCCCTGTGGAACGCTTTCGCCACCTTGTAGAGTCCATGCCCTGATGAATTGAGGCTGTTCTGAGGGCAAAATGGGGTGCAATTCAATATTAGGAAGGTGTTCCTAATGTTTTGTACACTGTGTATGTGTGTTGACATCCTATTGCAAACACTATTTTAGAGGTTTAAAAAAAAATTAGTTGGGCTTATTAGTGTGAATGCAAGATTTTAGCAAACCCACCATTCCTGCCTTAAACAAGTGTCATTTTCTGTTTGCAGCATCAGCCAATATGCCTGAGAAGATTCTGTCCTACAACAGAGCTAACAGGGCGGTTGCAGTTCTATGTAACCACCAGCGGGCGCCGCCAAAGACCTTTGAGCAGTCCATGGCAAACCTGCAGTTGAAGGTGAATGAAGACTGGGTGCAGTGGAGATTCTATTATTCTGTCTTAATAATGTATCATAGTTTTAAAACTGAGTGACAGCTGCTGAGGCAGAGGGTGGAATGTTTGAGGTATGCAAGAACACTTTATTGAGCCTTTCTGTTAAGTCGGTATCCTGAAAGGTTGGGGACTCCCAACTTGTGAAAAGTTAGACCATTTTGTTATGGCAACACTTTGTCAGAGTCAAGGAGGGCTGGCAAACTGAAACTCGCAAGCAGTGTCACAGGATATCTATTTAAATAAATAAAAGCATTGCGATATTGTTAAAAAATAAATTGCAAACATGCCTAGAGCAAATTGACGACTTTGTGATCCACAGCAAATATAATTCTGTAATTAACAATATGATGACTAACGTGGCCATCTTTGCATCATTTTTTGACATTCAGATTCCTAGTTTATTTGTCTGACTCTTCAAACTGAAACGAAGCCTTCGCTCCCAGCAGTAACAGAAACACACACATATACACACAGATATTTAGCTGTGAGGTGTGTGAATAGGGATTAATAACCCTTGCTGAGAGCATATTAATGGCTTCTTCTGTTGAGGGGGGGGGGGGGGGTGTTACCATGAGAGAATCACACCAGTGTTTTGAGGCAGTGCACACACAGCTTACCACCAGTAATCCTACTGAAATGCATCCTTCAGATAAAGCAAGGCTTAAGTACAGCAAAATACAAACTGACAAACTACTGAGTATTTTTCTTCATTCATCCTATATAATGCCTCATTCTTGAGGCCACAAGATCAGAGAGATAATGGGTGGTTACAGATAAGGCCCATTGGACGGCTGAATATACCAGGTGCTGCTATACCCAGGGTACCAGTTAAAGCATACATCAGAAAGAAGCTCCTACTGCTTGTAACTTTTTAGTTGGTGTATTCTAATTGTAAGGTGTGGTGAATCAGCATGACCATGCACACTATAGGACTATTTTAAATAGGTTGTAAAGAAACGTGTATGCTATACAAGTGTATGATTTTACTTTGGTACTTGAGAAAGCTCTGTACACATTCTCAGTAAATCCACTGAATTCCAGCGCTTGGATTTTATAAAGCAATCCCTATTTGTTTAAGCGCTATACTCCATGTAAGTACTAGACTAATTAGTCTATTTTTACAGCCAGCGGTTGTTACTTGTTCGCAATTCAAATACAATGAATCCTGTTCTTGGACAGCTTTTCAGAATCTACTGTAAGAGCAATCAATTTCTAATCACAAGCATGGAGAGCAACAATGTGTGTGTTGTGTGCGCGAGCGTGTGCACGCAGTCTTTTATAAATTTATTAATTCACAGTTTAACCATAAGGAAGTGATGAATTTCCAGTGATCTAATAAATAAGGTTTGCATACAATAACACAGTTAGTAATCTGTTTCAATTGATCTATATTTAAATGGGGTGGGAATATGTAGGCAATTTTGGGGGTAATGAGCAGTTGTTTATTAAGCCAAGTGAAACATTTTAAGTGGTTTGAATATCTGTGCCTGATTAATATTTCTGGTGATAATTAAGGATACCGTTTATTTGTGCATTAAAATATACGAGTACGCGGTACATTAACTGTCCTTGTTTTCTACATTGAAATATCTAGCATGTCACTGAAATACAAACTTACAAGTGGGTGTCATCTTTAAACAGTATCATCTTTTTATTATTATTTTTTTTAAGTACTTCCCTCAACATGGGTGAATTTTATTGACCCCTCATTAATGGAAACTGATTTTGTAGAGCTATTTTACATTTGCTACATATGCAGAAGACCGTTGCACCACCTACTGGTCATTTCTAATTCTACCTCACTTCAGAAGTGGATGAAAAATTATACAGTAGTGCTTGAACAGTTTGTAAACATGGTAAATAGTGATCTAAGCAGGGACAATATAGAACATCGTAGCATAACTAGCAGGTAAGAAATGAAATATTCCAAAAATGTAGATGTTGAGAAGTATCTCTTCAGCATCGCTGAACTGCAAAATGTTTGTTTAAACTAAACATGTTTTTGTGTAACACAGATTGAGAGCAGAATGGAACAGCTTATCCTGGCTAAGAAGGAACTGAAGCTGGCCAAGAAAGAAGCTAAGAAGAGCAAAGATGATAAACTCCAAACGTGAGTATCTGAGGGGAAGGAGGGAGGGTTGAGAAGGACCTGGAGAGCCAGATGTGACTAGGACGCTACTTGCATCAAGTGTAGGTGACATTAATGTCCGGCCACTGCAGTAAAAGACAAGGACAATAATATTCTACAAGTAATGAGCCAGTAGAGGATACTAATGCTATTATAAAACAAATTTACACTTGATCTAATTCTAAAGTCTCTTAATCTTTAGAGGGTATATAGGCAATGATAATCACTGCTCTATGAGGTTATAATAGGAAATCAACGTAGTGGGACTGCCCTATGCCTTTTGTAACTGAATGAAGAAAAGATGTTGGGAATTAAGTTTGACAAAACAAGGGAAGTTTAGATGGTACCACAGCCAATAAAATGGAAATTGAAAACTGGGAGACATCTTTTAACAGTGTGCTGAATTGGAATATATTTTCCATTCCTAAAGGACTAAAGAGAAAAAGGGTTGCAGTAGCTTATGGCCATCTCAGACATTGGGTGCGTGAAATGTGTTATCCTATTTTTTATTTATTTATTTTTTTTAAAAGAGTTCTAGAAAAGAAGAAGAAATTGGTCCAGAGATGCGAGGAGCAGCTAATGAAACTGGAGGTGCAGGCGACAGACAGAGAAGAGAACAAGCAGATCGCCCTGGGCACCTCCAAGCTGAACTACCTTGACCCCAGGATCAGTGTAGCTTGGTAAGCCACGACTGCAATCAGTTTCTAGTTTTTTAAATGCATCTACAGGGGTGTCCTACAATTACCAGCACATACAAAACCAGACTAACGAAACACTTAGCATGCAACGACTATAACAAATATAATTGTCGATCAAACTATTTTCAAATTATAAATGTACTTTTCGATTTTTACATATGCATACTATAAATTACTAATAAAAAATAAATAAAAAAAATTAAAATAAACTTCTGGAAATCAACTTTTAGACTGAGAATATTAGTTAGTAGTTTGGCTGCTGTCTTTATAAAATGGTTCCCACAGAAATGTTCCACTTAGGGGTGTCAGTTGTGCCTGTATGTTTGTGTTTGCTGCTCACTTGTTAATGTTTGATAGTTGCTAGGGCTGTGCTGAAAATTGTTTCAGAAATATTTGAAATCTCAAATTTCCCATGAAGTACTAAATAAAACTGTATGTAGATGTGCTATAATCAGATCTATGCAGCTGTATAGATTATGTCCCTGCACCTATACCATATACATGTCTCTCTATTCAGAATTGTTGCGATTTATTGAAAAGAGGTGTAAGGGTACAAGAGCATGCTGGGTGTTTGAAGCTATTCCATTGGTAACCAGGCACAGCTATTGGGCTGGTCCATATATACTGGTACTGCATATTAATGGTTCATTTCAGACCCCAATTAACATCTACCCAAGTAACATAGGTACAGGATTAGAGCTATTCAGTCTGTCAGACCAGTTATCTATAATATAGTGCAGTGACTACCAATAGCTACCTCCTATTTTAAAAGCAGTATTTTCTTTTATGCTTTGTTTCCCTTAGGTGTAACAATATGGGGGTGCCTTTGGATAAAATCTACAACAAATCACAGAGAGAGAAGTTTGCATGGGCGATCGATATGACAGAGTTGAACTTTGAGTTCTGATCATTCCTGATTAAAAAGCTAGCCCTGAAATACAGTGGAATACACACTTGTGATTTCTTTTACATTTATTTCTGATGAACCTCAGTCAATCGATGCATCCCACTGAATATATATATATATATATATATATATATATATATATTATATATATATATATATATATATAGCTTTTGAAAACTCTTTGAGTTTACTATTTCAAAATGAATATGTGTTTGTATAGATACACAAACATACAAAGGAAAAATAATATATATATATATATATATATATATATATATATATATATATATATATAATATAGAATATATCCCCGTATCATTCTTATGTTTTGAAAACAATATCAATTAGAGTAGGACATGATATTATGTATGGAAACTAACATGCAAGGTAAGCTCTTGGTAACGCTTTATATTGTGTGGCATAAATTAATATAAAATAGATTTGCATATTAAATTAATGTTAAATTATTATTTTAGATATGCAATTGATATTAAATTTACGTTCAATTATTTCGTGTTACTTTCCATTAACTTAAGTCAGATTAACTGTATTTTCAATTAAACATGTAACCAGTGGGAAATTATTACATATTTGCAAGGGTAACAAAACATAATATAAATGGGCGTGATATGCAGTTACATTTTCAGTCGACATTTAGTTAACATTTAGCAAGAAACCAGCTATTGCATATTTAATTTAACATTTAATATTAAATAGATATGCAATTGTATATTACATTAATTTGTGCCATGCAATATAAAGCATTACGGATGAAAAATATGCTACCTAATTTAATGGTCTGTATTTTAAAAGAATCTGAGGTTTATATTGTAAATGTTCCTATTTTCAATAAAATTAATTAAAACACAAGCTTTTTTTTTTGTTTGTTTTTGTATCATGGGAAAGTAATAGCAGAGAAATAGAAAAAGTAATATGCAACGGTCTTCAATGTTAATTGTGCATTCTACAGACGTGAAGATGAATGCTTGGACTGTTCAGGCATAGCAGGTCTGCTCTCTCCCTGGGTGTGCAGTCATACATTGACAAGGCTAAAATAAACCAGTCAAATGCAGTTAGCTAAAAAAGTGGCTTCAGATAATTTTAACAATAATTGTATCTAACAGTTTAAACCAGATAAATCAGTTTTTTGCAAATTCTGACTAGCACTACCTTATTTACCTAAATTAACATTAGGTAGTTCAAGTTTAGTTTAGTCTGTTGAAGCAAACTTAGTTGCATATTTAGCAAGTAGCTTAACAGAAAGTAGGTCTTTAAATTCAACGAGTAACTATTTCATTAAAAGCTTCATTGTTTTTTACTTCAGTAGCTTTCTTCTCGCAAAGGTTAAAAAAAAAAAAGTACTTTTTCTTATTCAGGCACTCATTAAAAACCACAGCAAGTTAGACCATTTTATATAAGGCTTGGTTTATGCAGGTTCCTGCGTTGCTACTTTTAGATACTCAGTTTGTCACTAATGTGTGAATTGGGATTGAGGATAAATCTTTATGGTAGTCTGTAAAAGTAAGAGCACATGCAATTGAACCTTATAGTATTTATTTATTTATTTTTAACCAATCTCTGTATTATTAAAGCAGTCAAGTGACCGCACTAGTGTGCATTGGTTATGAATATTTTGAACTGATTTATAGGATGAGCAGATTTCATTACTCAAATAAGCTACTGCTTGCTGTAATGTTGAGAAACAGCAAATATATTTTTGCTGCCAGTTGTGTCCAGTCCAACTAGCTGGAATTCCAACTTGTCAAGCAGATGCAATATAATGTTCTGCATCTGAAATGCCCACAGCAGGGCCACTCGCTGAAATTAATGGTCACCCTCCAGAGAGGAACACTATTAAAGAGATTCTTCACAGACTGCACTGCTGGCTTCTGATCAAGAATACATAGGCAGGCAATTTCAAGCCACAGCTTGCCCTACAGGGTCCGCTTTGCATTGTGGATCTAAATGTGATAATTCTGCACCAAAAGGGGAAAATAATAAAACCACCTGTATGAAACTGACTTCTTTCACAACAGCACTTCAAAGATACGTGAAACCATTGATACAATGCAAGTCCTTAATAATACAAATCATCTTTTACAAAAGACAAACAACCTTGTAACAAATAATTTTATTTCACTCAATGGAATTTATTTAACTAAATATCATTTTGGTTAATACTTGCTACTCTTAACTTTAATAAGTTTACAATTGTATAGCTATAATAAAATCTGTAAAATATTAAGAAAAAATGTTTTCAGTTCTAAAATGTACAGTCAATGTGTCAGGAATGCAACCATTATTACAAGAATTAATATAAAAAATGCTTTTATACCTAGCAATTTGAAAAAAGAAAAAAAAAAATCTTGTGATCTTGTAGAACGTCCTTCACTTGGCAACCTGTTAAAACAAAACAAAGGTCAGAATCTCATAACAAAGCCTTGATCATCCAAAAGCCAAAGTGTCTTTAACTTGGTAACATCTTGAGCAGGGCTGTGTTTTGCCAGCACTACAATAGGGAAAGTTATCCAAAATAACTGATTGCCACCATAAGATGTACTGTAATTCAAAGCTAATTTTAAACTTGACAGCAAAATATGAAGATCTATTTGGAGTGGCCAATTTATAAAAGAAAATCCATTGTGTAACTTTATGCCAAGAGGGATTTTTACCCACAAAATAAATATTCCTTTCTACCTTCTTTGAGGCTTCTCTTTCTTCTGTACAAATACTTGTGGCCAGAAATACAACAATCACAACCATCACTGCAATAATACTGAAATGTTTTCTTTGCCCTTACAACTTCCAAAGTAATGGAAACTGGGTTGGTTTTGACAGCTTATTTAAAACATGCAACAATAAATATAATGGCACTAACAATACAATGCAAAACAGTTTTGTCAGTAAAATTACCAAGTACACCCCTATCACAAATATAGAATATTTATAAATCATTTACTTTCAAAGTATAAATATGTGTGCTGAAAATCATTGCTACAAACACCAGCTGGCATAAAAAAAAGGTTCATATCATGCATTTGATATCGTAAACAATTATCAAATACTATAGTTAGGAATTATCCATAAATATTTTTATAAAGAAAGACTTATTTGATTAATTGAAATGTTCATGATATGTGAGTGTATCCTGTCACCTTTATTGTGAAACACACCTTACCTTATAAACTCACCTTTTCTCCTCCCTCAATCTCTTCCACACCTGCCTGTGTCATTAGGTCTGCAATGTTCTTTTCCAAGTCATCAATACGAGTACTCATCTCATCAAGTGGTTTCATTAAAGAAAAACATGACTTAAATACATGGTCAACCTTGTAACTAATGCCATTCAAGTTATAACATGCCCAGAGATCAGCTGGTTTCATAGACCCAGAGTTGTACTATTTTTGGGTTATCTTTATGAGATAGTTCAAGACTAGCGTCACGGGATGACTGGTAGTTTTGTTTGTCTCAGATATCTAACCAAGTTGCAAATGATTTGATTTGCAGAAAATAAAAGAAATGTAAAAAAAATAATTGTACACTATC
Source organism: Polyodon spathula (assembly GCF_017654505.1). NCBI lineage: Eukaryota > Metazoa > Chordata > Actinopteri > Acipenseriformes > Polyodontidae > Polyodon > Polyodon spathula. The sequence goes on from NC_054546.1 coordinate 30,791,620, forward strand.
TGAAAATAAAAAATGCAATGCACTCAATGTATGTAAAGACTGATGAAGGATATTTCTTCCAATGATCTGGTCTGACATGGTTTGGAACTTGTCCTGCATCTGCTGAAGCAATGTCTGAACCTAGAACAAACAGAGAAAAATGCACTCAATCAAACAGTGAAATAAGTCTAGAATCTTAACTCTTATCCGCGATATATATATATATATATATATATATATATATATATATATATATATATATAATATATAACAAATATTCCAAACTAAAGCGACTGCTGTCTGCAATTAAGTGTCCTCAGCGATGTGGAAACTGGTAAGTTATTAAACATTTGCGAGTTACCTTCCATTGTGGACGTCACATATTTCAAACATACAGTTTGCATTCAACAACAAAACACAGCAGACAGTTGAATGTGGACCCGCAACCTGCAACCTTTTCTGAACTGCTTGTCTCTCTGACGCATACAGAGCTCTTCTGCTGACACTCACAGACCAATGAAAATGCAACCACCTACTGCTTGAAGAAAAGTGAACTACAGTGTACACAACCTTTCCTAAAAATATCTTCTATCTGCAGTAATGTCTCTTGTCTTCATAATTTGAAATATGAGAACTGAGAGAGGTGTTATCTTTAGTTTTCTATTACAATGTTACATTAGTACTACCTCAAAAGGGGAGATGCAATAATCAGACTATAGCATAAAAGAGAAAAGAAATGTAGGAAGCTGCAGATTTGGTCCACTGCTATACACCAACATGCCTAAAAAGGATATAGTTTGTTAAGCGGTAGTCATGGTAACCATCTGCAAAGGAAGCGTCCTAGTGTAAATAATACAATTGTAGCTAGAGAGATTCAGAGGCTATCCTTGCTGTATCCGATATTGAACTAAACATGCAATTAATGGCAGAACAACATGATTTATGCGAAGTGTTAAAAAGCCTGCTGGAAAACTGTCGTCTCATATACCGCTTTACAGACCATGACAGGAAGCTGCTGCTACAGCTCCCCTCGCTTTGCGAAACATTTTGCTTTTTGATATGATGATATACGACTATAGTAGATGTACAGCGTTTGCAACTTTCTATTAGTCTTTCAAAACCTAATCGGATTACATCCACGTGATGAATTTCCTTAAATAGCGTATAAACGACTTTTTTTTTTTTTTTTTTTTTTTTTTAAATCATACAGACAATCATCGCAGGCTTTATGTTGTGAACAATACGATCTGACAAGACGTAAACCTGTCATGTACCTACTAATATAACACCTTCCTCATCCCAATCAGATGTTCAACAAGGCCTAGTTCGTAAACATAAATAAATACTGTTACAGAGCAACTGCAGGAATTTTTGCACTTACCACACCTGTGAGGTCCTGCACTGATTTGGGATCAGTCTCTGACATCCTTTCCGCGACTCTGGAGCTAAACTATTAAAATTCTAAATAGTATAACTATAGAACTATGTATTATGTTTTACAAAATGCTCCTAACCACACACCCAGCTATAACGTCGACCAACGGCAAACAATAGAAAGCGCCAGCATACTCTCTCGCGATACTGACGAAAGGGGATTTTGAACAATGATTCCTGGAACCTGTAGTTTTTTTTTGTTTTTTGTTTTTTTTACTTTAGCTGGACTCCTATGCTTTGTGGGTAATGCAGTTCTTCTAATGGGCTTTCCTTGTTGAAGCTGGTAACTGCTTAACAAGCCCTTCAATTAAAAAGACAATCGGATAAGGGATTGTTCAAAGTGGGTAATAACGCACGTATTCCTCATAAATTGTTTATATACTGCGCATGGGGGGGTTGGAGTGTAAACAAACTGGACAGTCAACGTCCAGTCTGTTTCTGATACAATCCACAAGCATAAGAGTCTGCATTTTATAAAGATATAGCGTGGTTCCTAACAATAATATAATTAACGTTAGATAATGTTGCAAATGCTCATTTAACACCCTGTCGTAACGGTCTGTTGTTACTCTTCCACACGGGCTACATTGTTGTAAGCAAATAATATTATCATCTTTTTACAGCAGATTTCAGTTTAGACAAGAATCTTCCAACAACGGTTGGGCTGGGTGATAATACTCGTCACCAGCAAACACTGTATTAAACTAAATACTTTCGGTTCTTTCTATTTTAATCTGAAGTTTCCAAGCATGCAACTATGCCATTACTTAAACAGTTATTTGGTAACGTACTTTACTAGTTTGTGTTTGAGTATACAGTTTGGTATTTATTTTATTACAAAACCAGTTATTTTATTACAATAATAACGTCAGTGGTGTCAGTAGTAAGGGAGCATACAATGTACTGTACACCTCTGCTGCGTACACAATAGTACAATAATAGTTGTAACTTCTTGTCGCAGTGTCATAATCATTTCAACCCTAACAAATTAAACAATCATACCATATTCCCTAACACGAAGAATTGTGCCTCTATGTTTTAATTAAACGATTGTTACGGTTTAAAGTTGAAACTGTATAGTAGCCTGTCAGCAAATCGTATCCTACTAATGTCCTCTTTCTGTTTGTTTATTTATTTTTAAACACAGGAAACAAGAGTGAGCAGTGTAACTCCAAGAGTACAGCAATGAAATACAATTACTTGTGCCTCTGTTGCAGGAAGTACCCGTTTCTTCACAGACGCTGCAGCTGTCAAAGGCATTTTCGACTGATGGAGGTAAGATCTTGAAAACCGACGTCTTTTATGTAATATATCGAGCAAAACTACACAGTGAATGATGCATTTGCTGAATATATATATATAATATATATATATATATATATATATATATATATATATATATATATATATATATATATATATATATATATATATAAATTCATGTTTGGTATACAGTGTATTTGTACAAGTTGGATTAAAACTTCCTCAGAGACGCGGAGTAACTTGTAAGTGGAAACTCGATGGCATTACAGCAAAGAAAGATTTGTTCGTATTAACACATGTTGTTAAAGCAGATAAACCATGGTTAAATGTTATATGGTAAAAGTGCTTTTGTTAAGACGTGAGAGGCTATAGTAGAATAATATAGTTGTTAACATGTCACTGTGAATGATTGTGGTATTAAAATTAAGATGTACACATAGTGTTGTTTTTTTTTATATTTATTTATTAGAAAGATACAGTTGCTACTTTTAACCTTTAAATTCTGTTAACATTTAAACCACAACGCGTTGCCTGCATGTTTCTTTCATCTTCAAATGATTTCATAAGCCATGTTCCGCCTATTCTTAGCTGCAGATCTATTACTCAGGGATTGCTGCGTATTTAAAGACACTATCAGCTTTCGCCCCTCAGGAACGTGTGAGGACTCTCAGCTTTGCCCACTAGAAGGTATAGATAGATAGTGATGTGGGATGCATACAGCACTAAATATGATTGATACACTGTTTGGAACTGCAGCTGTCCTTTATAGACCTCTCACAATATGAAAGAAGTTGGGTATCTACTAAGTGACAACTTAACAATCCCCAGCCATTGGATTCTTATTTCATGCATGATATAGTGGACTCACAGTGGACCTGTTGTTAAAGCAAGTTGAATTGCAAAAGCTTTTGCAGCCTGTTTCACCCCACTAAAGATGCCTTGCTTGCTCACTAAATAAATTGTGTACATACCATTGTGTTCCTATACTTTTGCCACATCATCAGTTTTCACTGTACCAACCCAATACATGTCAACAACATTATTTCAAGTCTGCATTTTGTGCAGCTTTCATTAAAAAGCAGATCTTGTTGAAACTTGCCCAGTAGAAAGCAGATTGTTGGAATGACGTTCTTAGCTGGATTAAGACATAAAGCAGATGTGCTTGGGCTGCGCCTACCTAGAAATTCTTGCACCACATTAGGATCCATATTGCTCTGATCCTTAATTTCACTAGGCAGGAGTTTAATATCAGAAAGCTCTCTTTTTACAATTGTCACAGGTCTCCCTTTTGTTTATGTAGATTTAAAGGTTTAAACTGTTTCTTTATAATACTTAATCATGTCTATAGAGCAGCCTTACTCTGTGTCATAGCTTCAGTGAAACCGAATGACCTGTAGGTCAGGAAGTGATGAAATGGTGTGCATCTGTATTTCCCCAATTGGAGTAAAATGCAGCTATGATGTTGCCAATGCTAATAGCAGTTAAAGAATGGCCTGGTATCTCTAAGTCCTATATAAAAGTTTACCATGGTAAATCTCCACCACCATTTTGCACTGTTCCTATTTTCCCATAGTTTCACTTTGCCGTAGATCACCATGGTTTGTCATGTTTTCTTTTTTTTTTTTAATATGTTTACTAATATGCCTCTCTAGGCTTTACCATGCATTCAATATGCTTTATCACACTTTGGTATGCTTTTATCTGTGGCAGACTTTTATAAAGAATGTGCTGTTACATGGTCTTCTAACTGAACATTTTGTCATACCATGTTTTACCTTTGTTCTGTGACGTTTACATTGTTTGCTTATGCTTGACTAATCTATAACTACTCTACTAGATTTGCTGTCTATGCCATTTACCATTTTACATGTTGTGTGTGTTTATATATGTTTACAGACACATATGGATAACATTTGGTATTATAGGTATCCGTCATATGTGATTATAAACAATCTATAAACATGTTATTAATTATGCTATTTAACAATTATATAACATAATTAGAACTAATAACATTATTATACAATTTTGCCATTGTTTTGTTTCCTATTGTTTATAATCAGTTAAAATGGATATAGTCTGTCTGTCTGGTTTTTTTAGATCTGTTTGTCTTTCTGTGCCTGTCTGCGTGTCTGTCTTTATATATCTGTCTCACCAATTGTACGGGGCTGCTTTGCTTTAGCAATAGAGTTTTATACACTTTTGCCTTTTTCTTTTTCTGTTGTTTATAATCAGTTATAACGGATACCTAACCTAAAGTGTTACCAAAATTTCTATGTTTTGTTTGTTTATTTTCCCATTATAATATTATTTATTAGAATAAATTAGCACCAGCATCATCATCATTGCTTCGCCTTTGCTTCTTATGAAAATTTTTTGGTTCATTGCTTGTTTTTTATATTTTAAGTTGTGTTTGTTTTTGCTGATGAAGTTGCTTTCTGCACGGTAGATCTCAAACTCATATACTGTATCTAGCTGTAATCTAGATCTAACTGTAATCGCCAAATTCAGTTTATAAATTTCCACAGCGTTAGTTTGTAGTAGTGTGTCACTAATTTAAACAACCTGGTATTCAGTTAAGGCTTAACAACAGTTAATTAATATTTAAAGGGAGGGAGAGAGAGAGAAAATAAAAACCGAAAACTAGAAGCCCTAAATATAACTATTTTGTGAGCAGAGAACTTCATGCAATTGTTTATTATTTCCTAGTTTCCTTTGAGGGAGTGACTGGGCAAGGCATGTGTGATTTGAGGCTCCCCCATCCAGTAATTTTGGCTGGCACTCACAGCTGTATGTGTGTACATGTTGCAGCATGCTGTACAAGGAAGGAACAAACAAGCGTTTCCTCTGTGGTAAATGTGAAAGCACAGTTATCTGTAAAAAAGGGTAGCTAGGTCTCATATCTCACCAGCAAACTTAGTTGTTTACCAGGAAGAACTGTTAATATTGATTAAGGTAGTAGAAGGCTCTTGTGAAGGTGGAAGTACAAAAAGAAACTAAAATGCAACGACAAACATTTCAACTAGAAGTCTTGGGGTTCTCTCTCTCTCTCTCTCTCTCTCTCTCTCTCTCTCTCCCTCTCTCTCTCTCTCTCTCTCTCTCTCTCTCTCTCTCTCTCTCTCTCTCTCTATATATATATATATATACTCACTATATCCTATCATCCGATCCATTCTATATAGTATATATCATATATATATGGCGTGTAACCCCCTGGTTGATAGGAGTGTGAATGGTCTCTTAATGGTTACACTCTCGTGAAGTTTTTTTTTTTTTTTTTTTGCTTCTTGCATTTGATATGGGATGAGTTACGCTCAATGCATTGAAAATGGTTGATTATTCCCAGCCCAATTCTCTGTTAGAAGTTTGGTTGCTGATTGCACCCCTAGAGTTTAACTTTAAATAACTGTTAGGCTTTTTAAATAGGGCCCATTATTTGCTATGGTGGTGAGAGGAACTGCACAGCATTCTTTCTGTGTTGTACCAGTTGGGTATTAGGGTATCTGGTGGGTTACAACAAAGGAGTCATCAATATACTGTTTCATCTACTTTGTATAATATTGTAATTGCTGGGCATGTGTCAAAAACAATATATCCTATTTCAGAGTAAGCACTTCAACCAGCATGGAAGTATTCATATTAGGTTTGCTGATAATACGTCCCTCAATATTGATAGCTTTTGTGCATATCTACATAACAAAAATGATATATTTGCCACTGCTTCCTCATTGCTTCCTTTCTTTGCTCATTACAGAGCTTAAATTGCATTAAAAACTGCATTAAGACCTAAAAAACAAAACAAAAAAAAACATCTGCACTGTCAGAAAGGCGCACTGTCAAAGCCTCTTATCTCAGATCATTTGATGTATAGAATTCATATTTGCAGTGTAAACATTGCATGCTAAATGTATTAGTGGCCTTGACATTGACATCTGACATAATATTGCTGCTATACTTGTGACAATCTAGGTTTCTGCATGGTAGAGGTGGCACACTTCTAGATAATGTCTTCATATTTGGTAAACAGCTGTATTCTATGATTCTCTGTCAAGTTCAGTTAAGTTGTTAAGTAAAAGTTACTTATATTTTACTCTGTGATGCTTTGCTTTTTGTTCACAAATACAGTTCACTCTAATATTTCTAAAATAACTGACAGCCTTCCTTTCGGCCTTCATATGTCCCTTCCATGTCAGAGGTTTGTACAATAACTGATTCTTATGGAGTCCCCATCCAATGCTGTCAGAGTGCATGAATAAATGAAGATCTGGACGGTACAGCAAATATCGAGAGTGTGGCTGCAGATTGTACTAGCAGCATGCAGATGAGATGATTCTACTACAAGGAAATGGGACTCATTGAAATAACATCACAAGACAAACAGGGTTTGTATTTTTTGGTAGGGAACCATGGAAGCAAGGCACTGAGGGCTTTGTAGCAGAGTGGAGCCAGTTGAAGATGGACACTGAGGTGGAGATGAAGATGAACAGTGAGGGGGAGCCCACCATCTCCTGGCCCCTGCTCTCCTGGCTAGCCTCCTGCATCATGGTGTTTGGGGGGGTTGTGCCCTATATCCCCCAGTATCAGGAGATCCTCAGGACCTCCAGCACTGAGGGGTTCTCTACACGCGTCTGCCTCGTCCTTCTCGTGGCCAACATCCTTCGAATCTTCTTCTGGTAAGTACTCCCAAAACATATGTGTCTTATACAGCTGATGTGCACTGCTTGACTGCTTTATTAGGACCTGACTACCATAATGAATTAAAAAAAATCACCATGGGTCATACCCCTGGACACTTGATTACTCTGAATGAATAGTTTACTTAAGCATTCTAGCAGATAAAGTCCACCTAACTATGCTGTACCCTGATGGCTACTTTAAAGACAATCTAGCCATCATGTAAGAATTGTGCACAAATCGTTTAAAAAGACTTCAAACAAACCTTGGGCAGTAATTAATTGACATAAAACAATCCAAATATTAGAAATGTTAACCCAAAAGAAACAATAGTTAACATGCTTTAATCAATAATTGTTTCTTAACTCCCTCCCAGGATGAACTTGTGCATGAATTGACCTCTGCACTTCATATTAAAATGTAGGAAAATTAGTTTACATGTACAGTATGGAAATATTATTATGTTTTAATATAAAGGTAAGCTTAGTTTTAATTATATCATAAATCTTCCCCCCTGCCACTTGTTGGAGGAGATACATGTTGTGTATACCTGGTTGCTAGGCAGCCAAGTCCCGCACATTCTTAGCAACGGCCACAGCCATAATAAATCAATGCATTTGAATGCTATTATCTATTTTCAATAAATCCAGGATCTAAAAATAAAACACAATTGGCTGATGAACTTGGCAAGGAGTACACCCAAGTGTTGTTTTTAAATATACCTTCAATATTTGCCCACCTATGATCCTGCTTCTTTCTTTTTGAAATGCAAATTGCAGGCATTCCAGCAGAGCTGAATTAGAGCATAATAGGAAACAGTAAGCTTATCTTGAACAATTAGATGTAAGTCACATAATTCACATAAATGACCTACTGAGATTCCACAGGCACTGTTTGGGTTTAGCAGACTGCAGATTGTTTGCTTACAGTTTGTTTATGGGACTTCAGCTAAGCCAAAAAAAAAAGTGTTACAATATCACAAACCCATGCGCAAATGCTTCTAAGGGGGCAACACAAGACTTTGTGACAATTGCGGAAGATATAATGATTGTGGGGCGAAGTGTCTTTCCCCACAAGTGAATTGTTTCTGTGTCACACAGAGCCATATTCTAGATCCTGAAAAACCAACACATGTTTTTCAAAACAGTTTTTTCTGACTGAACTGCAGCAGGTACACTGAAATTGCTGCAGGTTTTCAATTAGTCAGGCTCTAAATGCTCTGGAAAGTGCCAGCCTTTGAATAGCATCTGGCTTGCCCGGGGACTAACATATTTCGCAAACTGATTGTTGCAAACTGATTGTCCCATGTGGTTACTGTTGATTGAGTGGTTACTGTATTGACTTAGTGGTTCCTATTGAAATTGCACAAATACTGTGCAATTTTCAAATGTTTCAATAAGTCTGTGTCAGTGTTACTACCTGAGCTTGGGAGGTGCTTTCAGTTCTAGTTGCCTTGCATAGTCATATTTAAGTAGACCAGACAAAGAAAATTACTGGCAGTGCAGAGTACAGTAGTGTTCACATTTATTAAAACACACCATATATATATATATATATACAGACATGCTCAGATTTGTTGGTACCCCTCCACAAAAAATGAAGAATGCACAATTTTTCACTGAAATAACTTGAAGCTGACAAAAGTAATTGGCATCCACCATTGTTTATTCCATATTTAATAGAAATCAGACTTTGCTTTTGATTTTTTATTCAACATAATATTGTAAATAATAAAACAAATGAAAATGGCATGGACAAAAATGATGGGACCGCTAACCTAATATTTTGTTGCACAACCTTTAGAGGCAAACACTGCAATCAGATATTTTCAGTAGCACTCAGTGAGACTTCTGCACCTGTTAACAGGTAGTTTGGCCCACTCTTCCTGAGCAAACTGCTCCAGCTGTCTCAGGTTTGATGGGTGCCTTCTCCAGAGTGCACGTTTCAGCTCTTTCTGTAGATGTTCGATAGGATTCAGATCAGGACTCATAGAAAGCCACTTCAGAATAGTCCAATGTTTTGTTCTTATCCATTCTTGGGTGCTTTTAGCTGTGTGTTTTGGGTCATTATCCTGTTGCAGGACCCATGACCTGCTACTGAGACAGAGCTTTCTGACACTGGGCAGTACGTTTCGCTCCAGCATGCCTTGATAGTCTTGAGATTTCATTGTGCCCTGCACTGTGCCAGGCGCAGCAAAGCAGCCCCAAAACATAACCGAGCCTCCTCCATGTTTCACTGTAGGTATGGTGTTCTTTTCTTTGAAAGCTTAATTTTTTCGTCTCTGAACATAGAGCTGATATGACTTGCCAAAAAGCTCCAGTTTTGACTCATCTGTCCAAAGGACATTCTCCCAGAAGGATTGAGGCTTGTCAATATGCATTTTAGCAAATTCCAGTCTGCCTTTTTTATGTTTTTCATTCAAAAGTGGAGTCCTCCTGGGTCTTCTTCCATGGAGCCCACTTTCACTCAAAAAGTGACGGATGGTGCGATCAGAAACTGACATACCTTCACCTTGGAGTTCAGCTTGTATCTCTTTGGCAGTTATCCTTGGTACTCTTTCTACCATTCGCACTATCCTTCTGTTCAATCTGGGGTCGATTTTCCTTTTGCGGCCACACCAAGGGTGGTTGCCAATAGTTCCATGGACCTTAAACTTCTTAATAATATTTGCAACTGTAGTCACAGGAACATCACGCTGCTTGGCGATGATCTTGTTGCCTTTACCTTTACCATGCTTGTCTATTATTTTCTTTCTGATCTCCTCAGACAACTCTCTCCTTTGCTTTCTCTGGTCCATGTTCAGTGTGGTGCACACAATGATACCAAACAGCACAGTGACTACTTTTCTCCATTTAAATAGGCTGAATGACTGATTACAAGATTGGAGATGTGTGATACTAATTAAAGAAACTAATTAGTTTGAAATATCACTATAATCCAATTATTTATTATCTTTTCTAAGGGGTACCAACAAATGTGTCCAGGCCGTTTTAGTATAGCTTTGTAGAATAAACAATAATTCATCTATTTTCACAGCTTCTTTGCTTTATTCTATGACATACCAAAGGCATACAAGTATACATGATAAAATAGCTTTTAATTTCATCACTTTTCAGGAGGAATGAAGCATTATTTCAATGAGCTGTAAGGGTACCAACAAATATGAGCACATCTGTGTGTGTGTGTGTGTGTGTGTGTGTGTGTGTATATATATATGTGCAATTGGCAACTGCAGACCACGTGTAACCACGCCAGCCCAGGACCTCCACATCCGGCTTCTTCACCTGCGGGATCGTCTGAGACCAGCCACTCAAACAGCTGATGAAACTGTGGGTTTGCACAACCGAAGAAGTTCTGCACAAACTGTCAGAAACCGTCTCAGAGAAGCTCATCTGCGTGCTCGTCTTGACCTGACTGCAGTTTGGCGTCGTATCCGACTTCAGTGGGCAAATGCTCACCTTCGATGATGCTGGAGAAGTGTGCTCTTCACGGATGAATCCTGGTTTCAACTGTACTGGGCAGATGGCAGACAACGTGTATGGAGTTGTGTGGGCGAGCGGTTTGCTGATGTCAACGTTGTGAACAGAGTGCCCCTTGGTGGCGGTGGGGTTATGGTATGGGCAGGCATAACCTACGGACAACGAACACAATTCCATTTTATCGATGGCAATTTGAATGCACAGAGATACCGTGACGAGATCCTGATGCCCATTGTCGTGCCATTCATCCACCGCCATCACCTCATGTTTCAGCATGATAATGCACGGCCCCATGTCGCAAGGATCTACACAATATCACCAGAATCAATATCACCATAATCACCAGACATGTCCCCCATTGAGCATGTTTGGGATGCTCTGGATCGACATGTACGACAGCGTGTTCCAATTCCCGTCAATATTCAGCAACTTCGCACAACCATTGGAGTGGGACAACATTCCGTAGGCCACAATCAACAGCCTGATCAACTCTATACGAAGGAGATGTGTCACGCTGCATGAAGCAAATGGTGGTCACACCAGATACTGACTGGTTTTCTGATCCACGCCCCTACCTTTTTTTTTTAAGGTATCTGTGACCAACAGATGCATATCTGTATTCCCAGTCATGTGAAATCCATAGATTAGGGCCTAATGAATTTATTTCAACTGACTGATTTCCTTATATGAACTGTAACTCAGTGTAGCAGGGTGGTAGGAAAGCCCTGCTGTTTAATCGTATTGATTGTTTATTTTTAGAACTGGGTCTCCCCCTCCACCCCTGTGTTATTTTGTATTTGTTTATTGTTTTATATTTGTGTATAGATGACGGCGAACCGTCGTGCATTTTGTTTTGTATTGTTTTGCAGCATGGATGGGAAGCCCCATCCACATTAAAAACTCGTGCAGAAGGTGGACATCTCCCAAATTAAAAGTGATTAATATGTTGCTAATCGGGAGATGGTCACCTGTATAAATATCTGTAGCTCTCTGCACTCCGGGTGGGTGTTCAGAGGAGGAACGAGAGCGAGCGAGGAGTGATAGAGGAAAATAAATCTAAAAACGATCTAGGATCGGTGAAGGTGATTGCCCAGCCTGGCCTGGATCGCATCTGTTATTTTTGTGTTCATGATTTATTTTGTTTAATTGTTTTATTTTTGCTCTGCGAGCAAGTGTTTATTTTTGTTAAAACATTTTATTTATTTTTGTATTTAAAATAAAAGCGAACACCACGTGTGGCAGGAAACGGTGCTGCGGTGACTCAAACCAGAAGAAAGCACACACAGATCAGGTAGCTGCAGACACACACACACCCATCATAGAAAGGCGAAGGAACAGTACAGTGGAAATTACTCCTGGAAATGTGGAGCATTTTGTGAACACTTGCTGTTCTTTAATTAACCCTCACTTGAAGATAACGACCTGTGATGAACTGAATTGATGAATTGAGGGGTAATTTATTTCAACTCATGCACATTTTTTTTTCAACCTGAAAACCTTTTCAGAAATAGTTTGGTATGCTTATTAGTCACTGTACTTCTGACCTAATACTTGAGTGTGTCAAGTACACTTAGTTATGATGTAATTTAAAATTACACTTAAAAAAAAAGATTTAACAGTGAAACCAATTCGTTTTAATTAAAACATCTGGTTATTTACAAGTAGTACTTCATTTTTTTTTCTTCTACCTAGAAACAGCTTATAATCAGTGCTAATCATTTTATGTAATTGAATGCACTAATCACTTGAAGCGTGCATATTAGTTTGGTAATGCAGGTTATGCTGTAATCTGGCTCATTAAAAATACAAAAATATGCTTTATCCCAGGATCTCAGCATTTTAAATTGTTATGTTGAGATCATAAGATATTCACAAAATGAACACTATAGGAATTGAAAAAATAACACATACACTAACCTTTTAATCCTTGTGAAATTGCTTAAGTGAAAAATAATTAATGCATTTCTATTTTTACCTTTCACTGTTGTAATACTGTGAATACATTTTCCTCCATGGATAAGGCAAAGGTTTGTTTTTTCATCTTATAGCTATAGCTAACACAAATGCATGTTGTGCTCTCCCATACACTGTATATGTCTCAATGTGTAGTTTTGAAAGAAACACATGTTAGATTATTGTTTGTAAACCATGCTTTCAGATTTTATTTGGTCATCCCTGCCGTTTTCATTGTCACTAACCAACCAGCTGCTTCCCCTATTGACAGATTATGCTTTCAGACAGTACTATGCTGTGACACACAAGACACTGCTGAATTAAAATGACCTAGGGACAGATTTTCGAGAGTATGGCACGGAAACTTACTTTTAGCTTGTCCATTACCAGATATCATAATTTAACTACTTAAGGTACACAAGGAATTGAGTTAATTGTAAATCCTGTTTCGTGCACCTCATTGCAAAAATAAGAAAGTTAGCATAATTCTATTTGTGGGACACATACAGTACTGTGCAAAAGTTTTAGGCAGGTGTGAAAAAATGCTGTAAAGTAAGAATGCTTTCCAAAATAGACATGTTAATAGATTATATTTATCAATTAACTAAATGCAAAGTGAGTGAACAGAAGAAAAATCTAAATCAAATCCATATTTGGTGTGACCACCCTTTGCCTTCAAAACAGCATCAATTCTTCTAGGTACACTTGCACAAAGTCAGGGATTTTGTAGGCATATAGTCAGGTGTATGATTAAACAATTATACCAAACAGGTGCTAAGGATCATCAATTCAATATGTAGGTTGAAACACAATCATTAGCTGAAACAGAAACAGCTGTGTAGGAGGAATAAAACTGGGTGAGGAACAGCCAAACTCAGCTAACAAGGTGAGGTTGCTGAAGACAGTTTACTGTCAAAAGTCACAAGGTACAAGGTAGTTATACTGCATCAGCAATGTCTCTCCCAGGCAGAAATTTCAAGGCAGACAGGGGTTTCCAGATGTGCTGTCTAAGCTCTTTTGCAGAAGCACAAAGAAACAGGCAATGTTGAGGACCGTAGATGCAGTGGTCGGCCAAGGAAACTTACTGCAGCAGATGAAAGACACATCATGCTTACTTCCCTTCGCAATCAGAAGATGTCCAGCAATGCCATCAGCTCAGAATTGGCAGAAAACAGTGGGACCCTGGTACACCCATCTACTGTCCGGAGAAGTCTGGTCAGAAGTTGCCTTCATGGAAGACTTGTGGCCAAAAAGCCATACCTCCAATGTGGAAACAAGGCCAAGCGACTCAACTATGCATGAAAACACAGGAACTGGGGTGCAGAAAAATGGCAGCAGGTGCTCTGGACTGATGAGTCAAAATTTGAAATATTTGGCTGTAGCAGAAGGCAGTTTGTTCGCCGAAGGGCTGGAGAGCGGTACACAAATGAGTGTCTGCAGGAAACAGTGAAGCATGGTGGAGGTTCCTTGCAAGTTTGGGGCTGCATTTCTGCAAATGGAGTTGGGGATTTGGTCAGAATTAATGGTCTCCTCAATGCTGAGAAGTACAGGCAAATACTTATCCATCATGCAATACCATCAGGGAGGCATCTGATTGGCCCCAAATTTATTCTGCAGCATGACAACGACCCCAAACATACAACGAAAGTCATTAAGAACTATCTTCAGTGTAAAGAAGAACAAGGAGTCCTGGAAGTGATGGTATGGCCCCCACAGAGCCCTGATCTCAACATCATCGAGTCTGTCTGGGATTACATGAAGAGAGAGAAGCAACTGAGGCTGCCTAAATCCACAGAAGAACTGTGGTTAGTTCTCCAAGATGTTTGGGCCAACCTACCTGCCGAGTTCCTTCAAAAACTGTGTGCAAGTGTACCTAGAAGAATTGATGCTGTTTTGGAGGCAAAGGGTGGTCACACCAAATATTGATTTGATGTAGATTTTTCTTCTGTTCACTCACTTTGCATTTTGTTAATTGATAAATATAATCTATTAACATGTCTATTTTTGAAAGCATTCTTACTTTACAGCATTTTTTCACACCTGCCTAAAACTTGTGCACAGTACTGTATGTCCATTTCTACCTTAAAGGGTTAAAATGAATATACATGCTTGCAATTGTGTATTTCTTTCAGAACTGCATATTTAAGGTTTGTGTAGTTAATGGAAGTGCAAAAGAAGTAAGACTTATTTTTGTTAGTTACAACCACTTCAAGTCTATTGCTAATGCAAGTCTTGTCAACACCGAACAGAGGTCTGTCTATTTCTATACCCCTCCAGGTTCAGAAAGCAGTTTGAATTGCCTCTCCTGTTCCAGAGCATTGTAATGATCCTTACAATGCTGGCTATGCTACACCTCTGCTGTTCAGTCCAAACAGCCAATCGCGTCTCCACCAAACAACACTACTTCACAGGTACCTTCTGCCTTGCTTTGGAGTGTTTCTCCATTCATTTCGTTGAAATCTTTTCAACACTAACCTGGCCATAGAGAGGGAAAAAAAAGCCTTGAGGGGCTATTTATAAATGTATGTCAAGAAAAAAAAAACTTCACTGAAGTGTCATGACGATATGGAATTGAATTTACTATTGGAAGAAAGTGGGTCAGTGCTGCTGTGCTACATTAGCAGAATGCGATTTCTGTGTTTTATAATAGGGGATTATTTTTGAATGTTCAGTCTCGGTGTGATGTTTGGATAGTTGTTTGGATACATGTTGGTGTAAGATAATATCAACAGTATATAGTAGACTAGCCAGTTACACTCTGAATGTAATGTTGAAGTTGTATAACCAAGTAGTTATTTATTTGCTGGAAGCAAGAAACACACCAGTAACCATTAATGAATATGCAAGTACTAAAGTATGGGTATAGTCAAGTAATTGCCTGGTATTTGTACCCTAGGTAGTTTCTTAATTTCAATGTGAATATGTCTTGTGTTGGGTCTCTTGTCTGTCTCTATTAACTTATAAATCACAAAAATATATTTTTTAAATTGGGAAATACTATTAAATGTAAGAAAGAGCACCATCTAGTGCACAGTTTTGTATTGCCAGCAATGCAACAAGAAACTTGTTTTAAAGTAGCTGATTGCTAGATGGTGCTGGCTTTTACTTCTATAAAGCCACTTTAGCCAGTGTTACACATGTCTATGAAAACAGGTAAAACTCCTTAACACAGACCATCTGTATACAAAACACATGAAAACACATGAGTATGTCATTTGTAGATTCTTAAATCAAGCCAAATTGTCTGTAAAGTTAAGCAGAAACTAAAACTTCTAAATAAAATACAAACAAGAATAAACAATACCTGACAAAATGATTCCCCCTTTCTTTTTCTTCCTCTTGGAAAAAAATATATAGCCATTGCTGTACATTGCTGATTAAGAATTCAATTTTGAACAGATCATAATTAATTGACTATTCTTACATTTCCATGTAAACAGACAGCCATAATGCTGAATAATTTGTATGATGACCTGGTCATAGTGGTGCGTGGCATGCAGCTGGTTTGTATACTGGTAAATCTGTGCTGGCTGTCAGTTATCGCTTAAATCCATGATGCTAGTTAAATCCTAAATGAATGAGTTACACCAGGGACAGTCAAGATAGACAGAAGTGCGTAACGTTAGTGAATGCTAATGGTTCTGTTTTAGTTTACTTCAGGTCCAGGGTGACAGTGATCAGCTGCTGCAAACAGCTGTTAGTACAACACGCTTTGATAAGGCTCCAGCGGACATCATCATTCACATGCTTCTCCACTGACCCAGTCCAGTCAGTATCATCATTTCTTAGAAACTGTCACAGGTGTTTATCTAAAAGCAACTTGAAGGATGTATAAGAATTGCCATAAACACAGACAACTTAGTCATAGTATCTGCCTTGTGAAAGACAGTAAACTATAAAGGGATTTCCTTGAAAAATAATAAGAACCAATCTTTTCTTTTATAGTCACCAATTGATTTTTACCCTATTTTTCTCCCACACTCAGAAGCGACCAAGACAAACAGACGCAGCCACCTCAGAGCTGCAATGTTGGAGGACAGCGCAGCTCTGGGCAGCTTACAGGCAAGCCCACTGGCGCCAAACCAGTCCACAGGGGTCGCTGGTGCACGGTGAGCCGAGAACACCCTGGCCGACCTAGGTCCTCCCCACCTGGGTGACGCTCTGCCAATTTGCGCAGTGGATAACTAAGGTTCGAGACCCTACTGGAAATTGACTCCCTAACCCACAGGAGCAATTGAACCAATGGGATGCTGCCGGTAGAATGCCCATTCATTTATTTTGAACAAAATATATTGTAGTTGTCAATGCTTTCTGAGGCAGACCATTGAAATACACAGAAGACACTGCAGATCTTTTAAACATGCCTCAACATTAAGATCAAAAGCCCACGTGACCAGAAAAAGCCAGTGTATTTTTTTAAAGAGACCACACTTCAGTAACTTGAGCAATTCTTCTCTTTTGATTTGTGCATCCAATAGAGGGGGCTGTTAGTTCAGAAATGAATTGCATGGCCAGTGCCTGAACTATAAGAAATAGCCAATCTGACGACTGTGTTGTCAGCCTCAATCAGATACGTGAGCTCTGTATTTTTCAGATTATTTGCACTAAAAGGTTGCAATTTAATGCCAGACTACTTGGTTTAATGATCCATCTCTGCTGGGTTTTCATTTCCCTGCCTACATGCATTTAAATGAAACACAGCAAACCAATGAAGCCTTATTCAAACAGCAACAGCTGCCAGCCGTGTGATAACCTTTTATATGCCAGGGCTTCATCTCAAACCAGAAGTCTATGACACTTATTTAAATGGGAACTGTGGCTTTACTTTTTAGCAAACTTCTTGATTGAACCATTTATTAGGTTTTAAATGTGCAGTTTTGAAAGAAACATGTTTTAGCAAACATGTATCTTTATTTTAAAACCGACACCTGGTATTACACTAGCTTAAAGTTTGCCAACCATACTTTGAGTATCTTGCACTTCCTGGTTCATTTTAACTGGAGGGTGACATAGTCCCCAACCCATCACTGAGTTATTTCTTGTCAATAACCAATCAATGTACTTTCAGCCAGTAACATGCTTTGACCCAGAAGGCACTGTTGTGGTAAAATGAACAAGGCATGCACAGTAGGAACTTCTTTATCTGAGTGTAGTCCCAGCTGACTGTTATGTTTATATATGACTGTCACAAAGACAGCTGCAGTGGGTGACGTCAGACCAGAAACAGGAAATAAATAAAAAGAGAGGTGGCGTTTGGTGGAGCTGAGCGAATGGTCACGGCACTGGTAGCCAAAATAAACAGACAAACAAAACAGACTAACACTAAACAAAACACAGTGAGCTTCTATTTTACTTAGTACTTAATACAATTACCTTCGTCTCCAATCCCGTTCTCCACTCACCGAACACACAAACCCTGAGTGAGTGAAAACATGCCGCTTTTATGCAGCTGTACCGAGACTCGATTGCTAATCAATCATTCAATTGGAGTCATGGTACAACTGCACGTGAATTAATAAAGTGCAATTCCCCGTGCTCACATATTATTATGTTTTACTTGCATGTGAAGTGCTGTGCAATCCTCGTGCCTAAATACACATATACATTTTAAACACTTGTTTTACAGAGACCCATTTATAGCCTGTGTACAAATCACTATACACCAACATTAACGCACAACACAAAATACACACAGGGGCGGGCACTTTGCCACAATGACTGTCATTAGAAAAATGTAAAAAAAACTTTGTTTTCTTTGTAAACAAATTTTCGTTTAATTTTCCTGCTGCACAGTGTTTCTGCTACTGTGTAGGGTGCAAAGGGGACATCATTTAATTATGGCTTGTCTTTTTAACCAAGTCATGTTTCAAGTGTTTTGTGTTCACTTTATGTGATTTGCCAACCCGTAGATTCACTTCCTGTGCAGCAGGTTTTAGTATCCTACAAATCACCACCAAAAGTTTTATTTGCAACAAAGGGAAGTTGTGAGGGTTACAAAGAGAGTGAATCTGCAGTTTAGTGCCAAGTTAACTGGGCTTCACCCTGTGCAAAGTAAGCCACCCCTTTTAAAGTAAAAGGTACAGGCCTTGCTAGAAAGTTGTTATGCGAATGAAAATGTTTTTTAAAAAGACTTTAATTCACTTGAGTAGGAAAGAACGCTAGTAGCACTACAGGGAATGTGAATCATAACGATGTGTGGAAGGTAAACAGATACATTACCTTTTAAACCACAGTGAGGTTTGAAATAGTGCAGTCAGGTAAGACTGTGGCAGACTCAAGCCTCCATGCTGGATCACTCACCAGGGTAACCTTATTTCTCATGCGCCTTTTTCATTTTATCTTGACAGCACTGAATACTAAGATAAAAAATACACATTTTACAGTTTATTAACCTCTAGAATGTGCTTTATGGACGTTTATGCAGTTACAGTGAAGTGTTTAAATTCTGTCAGCTGACAGAGCCAGTACAGTGTATGGGGCAAGGCCAGGGCAACCTTTTTTTTGACAATGTGATAATTGAGTATCGATTTGTAAGTCTAGGTTTGTTTTTTTGTGGGGAAAAGGGTTAGCTAGAGAGAAGTATACAGTCTTATAATAGAGTTTACTTGTTAAAACCTACAACTGCTGTCATTTTTTTTTTCCCAACAGAAAGGTCTTTGGTTCACATCCAGAAATGCCTGTACAGTATAGAATAACGTCTGTTGTTGCTTTGTTCCTTATCGTTCCCTTTTCCGTCTTACTCTTGACTAGTGTAGTCCCTAGGCTCAGGGAAGCAGAATGCTCTACTTGCTGTTTTATTATTGTCCAATAATATATATATATATATATATATATATATATATATATATATATATATATATATATATATATATATATATATATAGACACACACACACACACACACACACACACACATATATATATA